>NW_006238931.1:2916060-2931865 GCF_000226075.1 Solanum tuberosum | reverse complement strand
TCCTGGGATAACGGCGGGGGTATTTTTGATCCCAAAATGTAATGGAGGGTATAAGTGATCTATTTCACATTGTTTAGGGGCAATTTTGACCCTTTTCCAAATAATCAATAAAGAAATGACACAAAATTAAAAAATGTCCCGAGAAAATTTCTCAGTGTCTATGATTTGTATTGATATTGAGATAATTGTTGGTGATTGACACTCTTGACAAAGACATGTTACAGTAGAGATCCATGAAGGAATTCGTTGATGACTTTCTCTATGGGTATGTCGAAGAGAATAGGAACGAATAAAGTCATGTCAGTTTTGATTGAGTTCATCGTGATAAAGTAGATTTGTCCGTTATTCCAAGGGCTGAAGGCGAATGACAATGATAATGGCTAAGTTCTAAGCATAATTTTGTGAATATCTTTGTGTTTATCGATGATATGTTGTGATGATCTAATAGACATGATTAGGTTGATTTTAGGTAAAAAAAAAAACAACAAGAAAATATTCATATGATGAACTGTAACGCAAAGGCGAAATAACCCAAGCTAAAACGGAGCAAAAGTAGCTACAACAAGGACAATGAGATGAGTCTCGCACCAACCTTTACAAAAATTAAACTTTAGAGACTCAATAAAGGAAGCAGGGTCTAAAATGGGCCCCGCGCCGCGAGGTAGCAGGGCTCCTCGAATGGCCCCTCGCATCGTGACCCGCATTAGGTCGACAGAGTAAATTTTACCTAGTCAAAGTAGAGTCCAATCGAAATTATGATGTGTGTGACATTTTTAGGAACGAATTACTCTTAGGAATACAAATTAGTTTAGATTTTATTAGCATTTATTTATTGATCTTAATTTTTCTAGGATGTACTTTATATTTTTAGTAGATTATTATGGATTGAACAAGATCCTTTTGCAAGAATTGCATTAATCAAATGTTATTATTACTTTCTCTAACATTCATGTTTTCAATAGTTATATTTTTATAGTAATGTTGTTGTATGCTACTCCCTCCGTCCAACAATAGTTGTTCACTATACTAAAAATAGTTGTCCAACAATACTTGTCCAATTTAGAAAATCAAGAGATAATTTACCTTTTGTGTCTATTTTACCCTTGATATTAAATACTATTTATCATCTAACACATTTCTCAAAGTATTAAATTTAATAAAGTTTAGGGATAAAATAGTAATATTACCTTTATTATTTATTGTTTCTTAATGGGTGAGCCAAGTCAATAGTGGACAACTATTGTTGGACAGAGGGAATAGTTATGAATAGCTAAACTCATAACTAAGGTCATGGAACTTAGATTATGAATGTTTTGCAATCATGAATGAATGATCATTATGTACTATTAAGTTCCTTTTATATTTAACATTTTCCATGAATGATGACAACCATTCTAAAGAATGATCACTAAAATTACCTAGAATTTGCATCTTCTATTGTCATTAATAACATACCTTAATGTAGTAAAACTTCGCAGAAATTGACAAATGCTAATAATAAAAAAATGGCGTGTTTCATTAAAATCACAATAAACAAAAAAAACAATTAATTCATTATCTTAACGTCAACAATATAAAGAAAAAAATTACACCATGATTCCACAAGTTAATCTTTATTAAGTCTAACAACAAATTTCATCAAAATATTCAAAATACGAGCAATTAGTTTTCCGATTTAAGACTAATTTGGTTAGGGGGAACTCATATACAAAAAGAATCTTCAATTTTGAGCAACTGCATCCTATTAGCTTTATTAAATTTTTGTGCTCAGCCTGCTGACTATGTTAACCTCATTATAAAATTTGCAGGTATGTGTGTTTGTTGTTGTAAAAAAGCCTTTTGACGGTGCTATCTCTCCCATCTCCAAAACACATTGCAACCAATCGTTTCTTAGACTCCATTTAATTGCCAACACTTCGATCTAATATTGCATTGTTTTTATGGACAATCGATAAGTTCAAACATATGAAATGCACTACATTCAGGTATTACATACCTTATAAACTATGTCAAAAATAAATATACCATTCAATGAATCTTTCAAGAAGCTAGTTATTTCAATTTTTTTGTCTATTTTTCTCCTTCCTCGTCCAAAATATTTGCACATTCAAGCCCCTTTCTTTTTGTCGAATTGAGGAGAAGCTGTGGAGAATTTCTGTTCTCCATTGATGAAGCTTCAAGATGAGAGAAGAAGGAAAAGAAGGGCAGAGCCTTAAGATCGATCAGGAGTAATTGGGGAAAATGAAAATTGTATTATCTCAATTGCAACCTTACAATTTATACAAGTGTGTTATTCTCTAATCACAAGTAATTGTTGTAAAGTAAATCTAACTAATCACAACAAAAATAACTAACTTCTAACTAATCTTCCAACTAACTAATCTGCCAGCTAAGACGACTTACTCATTAACTTAGAAGTTAAATAATCTGTATCTCAACACCCCCCCCCCACCTCAAGTTGGAGGTGAGTAGCTCACAACTAACTTGTGCAGCAGAATGGAATGTTTGGAGCTTGGCAGAGATTTGGTCAAAACATCAGCCAATTGCTCATCAGTTGGGATATGATGGAGCACAATAAGGCCTTCCTGTAACTTTTCTCTAACGAAGTGTTAATCCACCTCTACGTGTTTCGTCCTTTCATGAAACACATGATTCTTTGCAATATGGATAGCCGCTTGACTATCGCAGAACACAGAAACAGGTAAGTTACATGGTGAATGCAACTCAGTTAGTAATCTTTCCAGCCAGACCAATTCTCCCACCACTTTCCTAACAGCTCTGTACTCTGCTTCTATCGAGGACACGGAGATGGTTGCTTGTTTCTTGGATTTCCAACAAATGGGACTGTCCCCCATCATTACAATATAACCACTCACCGATCTTCTAGAATCAGGGTATGCAGCCCAATCTGAGTCACAATAGGCAGTGATAGTGCAGTCACTGCTATTAGATAAGAAAATCCCCAAACAAGGGTCATTCATGAGGTACCTCAGGACATGGTAGGCAGCTTTAAGATGTGGTTCCCTAGGAGATTGAAGGAACTAACTGAGGTGCTGGACATTGAAAGTTATGTCCAATCTAGTATTTGTCAAGAAGTTTAACTTTCCTACCAATTTTCTGTAAAATGTAGGATCTTTTAGTAGAGCTCCTTCATTTTCTTTGAGCTTAACTGTGGATTCAAGAGGTGACATGACTAGTTTGCAAGATGAGCAGTCAAATTTTTTGAACAAGTCTGCAGTGAACTTTCTCTGTGAAATCAGGACCCCAGTGTCCTTGTAAAGTATCTCTAATCCCAGAAAATAATGAAGTTTTCCCAAGTCCTTTATTTTGAATTGATCATGAAGGAAACTCTTCAAGGAGCTGATTTCATCAACATCAGTTCTTGTCAATATTATGTCATCAACATAGACAACAACAAAAACTAGAGAAGCACCAGCCTTTCTATAAAACAAAGAATAATCACTATCGATCTGAGTAAGAATAGCCTCTTGAGAAGAGCATTTGAGCTAACTTGCCATACCATTGTCTACTTGCCTGTTTGAGTCCATACATGGATTTTTTAAGTTTACAACACAAACCTGTGTCTTCCCCCAAAAGCCCTTGAGGTATATCCATGTAAACTTCTTCACATAAGTCTCCATGGAGGAAGTATTGTTAACATTCAATTGGTACATGTCCCAGTTTTTTTTCATAGCTATACTAATCAGTGCCTTGACAGTAGTCATCTTTACTATTGGAGAAAAGGTTTCATTGTAGTCAATCCCAGCCTGTTGAGTGTATCCCTTCACAATAAGTATGGCCTTGTATCTCTCTACTGTGCCATCAACTTTGTGTTTGATCTTGTACACCCACTTACAACCTATTGTTTTCTTCCCTGCCGGCAACTTAACAAACTCCTAAGTATTGTTAAAATATAATGCTTCAAACTCAGATGTCATTGCTGCTTGCCAAGCAGGATCTATCACTGCCTCCTCATATGAACATGATTTAATGTCATGTGAAATGCTCTTAACAAGTTGTTGGCTATCCTGGTTAAAACTAGTAAGGGACATGTGATTGTTATTGCATGCATAATGAGATGAAGGGCTTGAGTTTTGGGATTGTAATGAGGGTAAAGAGTACTTATATTCCTTTACGTAGGTTGGAATGGTATGTGACCTCTTGAACCTCCTAAGGTTTCGATGTTGGTGTTGGTGAGTAGTTGTGTTTGGAGGGGACTGATTCATTATATATGGTTCATTTGAGGATGGTAGGTTATTATTTTGTGGTGTTGAGGGCACATGTGTGGGACTGGGAGGCTGATCAGCATTAGTGACAGTAACAGTGTGTCATCATCCATCATGTAAACTTTGTTAGGAGCACTCTTAGTGGAGTGCAATATATTCTGATTTAAAGTCAACTTTTTCAGTATTGTAGAAAAACTAGAATCAGCTTCAGAAAGAGTAAAAGGAAAAGTATTTTCATAAAATGACACATCTCTGGAAACATGTATTTTCTTAGTGCTCAAGTCTAAAACCTTGTACCCCTTGGTGTTGAAAGGATATCCTACAAAGATGTGAGGTGTGGTTCTTGGTTCAAACTTGTCTTTCTGACTGTTGAGAGTAGGGAAACAAAGGCACCCAAAAGTCTTAAGGTGAGAGTAGGCAGGTTGTTTATTATACAACACTTCAAAAGGAGTTTTGTTATGGAGAATTGGGTTGGGCAGTCTATTTATCAAATAGGTTGTTGTAAGGTTGCACTCTCCTCAGTACCTAGTAGGTAGCTTTGATTGGTATAGTAGTGCTCAAGCAACTTCAAGAAGATGTTTGTGTTTTATCTTTACCACACCATTTTGTTGTGTTGTGTATGGGCAGGATCTTTGGTGTATTATTCCTTTTTCTTGAAGGTAAGTATCTATCTCATGGTTGATGAATTCTGACCCATTGTCAGTTCTAATGGACTTAATATTGACTGTGAACTGGTTTTCTACAAGAGACACAAAAGATTTTATGGTCTGGAGGGTGTTGCTTTTACAACTAAGAAGTTGAGTCCAAGTAGACCTACTAAAGTCATCAACAATCGTCAATAAATATTTATAGCCATTATGGGTAGGTACATGGTAAGGTCCCCAAAGATCTAGATGAAGGAGGTCAAAACATTTAGTAATGGAGATGGTGGTTTTTATTGGAAATGGTGATCTTATTTGTCTGGCCATGGGACAAACTGTGCATACAAAAGGTTGTTTTGGTGAGAAGGATATGAGAATAGAGGAAATTCCTTTCATTTTGACAAAAGGCACATGCCCTAGTATGTTATGCCGTAAATGATCAATACTGTTTCCATGAGAATGCATGACATAAGAGGATTAGCAAAAGTGGAATTCACACCAGAAGATGTAATGGCAGAAGTAAAGTTGAAACTAGGAGTCACAATATTACTTCTTTTATGGGCAAATTACAGAAATCACATACTTTTAAGGCAAAATTACAATATATCCCTTAAAAGTTTATAATTACAGAAATCTTTCAAACGGATACAATAATATAAGCGCTGATACATTAATATGATGTGCGAGATACATTAATCCTTAAGTAAGATATATTACATTTTATACATGACTAATCTGATGTGCGAGATATAATAATATAAGCGTGTTGATACATTAATCTGATGGGCGAGATACACTAATCTGATGCGCGAAAATGAGGGATTTTGGAGATTTGTAAAACTTATAGGGGATAATGGTAATAAGTAAACTAAAAGGTGGGATTTCTGTAATTTTTCCTTCTTTTATTACGGGGCAAAACATCAACATCACACAAGGAATTACATGAAATGGAATTTGGAATTGCAGAGTTAGAAAGTAAACTAGGATGAATAGAAACAGAATGTAAACTAGAATAAACAGATGAAAATTTGTTGTGTGATCCAACAATTGAGACAGTGGAGTCAAGGTAAGAAGTGTGACATTTTGAACACAAGAAATAGAGTCCATTTTGTGCTCTACCAATCTCCAGAGGGCTCTTCATTGAACGGCCCTACATTAAACAAGAAGAAGAGTTGAAACTAATGACTCATTTATCATGAGAAACCAAGCAATGAACTGAAATCAAATTTAATTTAAAACTAGGGACAAACAGAACTTTGTACAAAGTTGATGAAGAATTCAAACATGCATCACCAATGTCAGTCACTTTTACTCTATAGTCATTTGGTAGGGTAACTAGGAAAGGGTAGGGTAATGGTCTAATGTTGATTAATAATGTTTTGTTGAAGGTCATGTGGTTTGAGGCCCCGAAATCTATGATCCATGAATTAGTAGACAACTTGGAGCACTTACATGACAAACAGCCAATATCAGTAATTGAAGAAGAACAAGTTAGAGTACCTGCAAAGTTCATAGTTCCACCTACAATGTTGGTTGCAACTTCTCTAGCTGAATTTCCAGTGTTGTTCCCTCCTTGAGTCTGAATGTGCTCCAAGAGACTCACCAGTTGATCAAGTTGATAGTTGGTTATAGTTGTATTCCTACTGTTAGGTACATATCTGTCTTCACTGCCGTCAGAACTCTTTCCTTTGTATTCACCACGAAAACCATGAGCAACAGCTGATGCTCCCGATGCATTTTTACCTTTTGTGAACTTGAAATCCGATGGGAAACCATGAAGTTTATAAAACTTATCCTTCGTATGCCCAGCCTTTTTACAATACTCACAAAATATATTTGATCTGTTAGGAGGTCTACTTCCCCTTTCCCTTATAGGAAGAAGAGGCATAGTTTGTCCTGAAGTTTGTGCTAGAACTGGCAGCAACATTCACATGAAGAGAAGTGGAATCCAAGTTGAGTTTGCCATGAGGTTTGACTTCTCTGTGCCTTTCCTCTTGTGCTAAAATAGAAAAAGCCTGAGCCATAGTAGGCAGGGGATTCATCATCAATATGCTACCCCGAACTACTGTGTATACCTCATTTAATCCCATGAGGAATTGAATGAGGCGTCTATCTAGCTCAACAAGTGTACAAGCATGTGCATTGAGAACTGGTGTCCAGAGTGCTAAGTTTCTCCTATAGTTTACGCATTTTGGTATAGTAACCAGTAACATCAAGATTCTCCTGACTGAGTTCGTTGATTTCACGTTGCAATTGATACAATTTAGCACCATTGGCTTGATCGTACCTATCAGCTAATTCATCCCAAAGCTCCTTTGCATTATTGACATACTGCAGGCTGTTGGCAAGGTCTTTTGAGAGTGAATTGAGAAGCCATGAAGTGACCATGTCATCACATCGTTCCCACTAGGCAAATGCAGCTGAATCTGGAGATGGCCTTGGAATTTTCTCATTGATGAAACCAGTCTTATTCTTCACTGACAGAGCTCGGAGGATTCCCCGTCTCCATGAACGATAACCTGTTCCATAAAAATGAGTGGAACAATAGCAGATCCAGTGCTTTCAAATGGATGCATATAAAAGACATTGGTGGATATGCTTCCAGCAGAATCGTGAACTGGAATTTGAGGAACAGGCTCCTGATCGAGATTGGGTTCTATGATTGCTAGAGATTAAGACAAAATTGAGAGAAGAATGGGTGCGGAAAGACGAGCGGAAGATGATCTTACAGCTCTGATACCATGTCGAATTGAGGAGAAGTTGTGGAGAATTTCAGTTCTCCATTGATGAAGCTTTGAGAAGAGAGAAGAAGGAAAAGAAGGGTAGAGCCCTGAGATTGATCAGGAGTAATTGGGGAAAATGAAAATTGTATTATCTCAACTGCAACCTTACAGTTTATACA
Source organism: Solanum tuberosum (assembly GCF_000226075.1). Lineage (NCBI taxonomy): Eukaryota > Viridiplantae > Streptophyta > Magnoliopsida > Solanales > Solanaceae > Solanum > Solanum tuberosum. The sequence continues at coordinate 2,924,096 of NW_006238931.1, read as the reverse complement.
AGTGTGTTAATCTCTAATCACAAGTAATTGTTGTAAAGTAAAGCTAACTAATCACAACAAAAATAACTAACTTCTAACTAATCTGCCAGCTAAGCCGACTTACTCATTAACTTAGAAGCTAAATGATCTGTATCTCAACACTTTTACCATGTTCTAACACAAACAAATGCACAATGATGCATATGTGCCTTGTTTTATTTTCACATATTTAACTATTCGGATCCAAAAAGAGGGCTCAAATGGAAGTCATATCAAAATTTTAGGATGTCAAATATGTATTACATCAAAATTATTTACACCATCCAACTTTTCTTTAAAAATCAAATTCTCTCCTCAACTATGAACAATAGTTATTTCCCCCCTTTTTATCTTAATTGACTTTTTGAAACACCTATTTCACTCTTTGCATTATCAACGTTTGTCTTTTTTTTTTTTACTTCTTAAAATCATATATAAAAATTAATCTATGAAACAAATTTCTATGAAAAAATAAGTATAATTTTTTCAATGAAAATAAGAAAAATGAGAAATAACAATTGAGTATATTAGTTAATGATGTACCATGACGAAAAAAATAAACAAAATAAAAAAATAATATTTATTAATAATCAAAACTCTAATATATATTTATACAAGTAAAAATAATAGGTAATAATAATTTTTTTAAATATATTTCAATAAAAGTAATATAAAATAATTAATAAAATAGAGGCATATTTGTAACAAATTTCTAAAAGAATATCTATTTATATTATACGTATTTTTTAAATTTAAATAATATTAATATCGTTTATCTATATAGACATTAAAGAATAAGAGAAAGTTGAATTATGCAACTATATGCATATATACATATTTGGTGCATGTAATATTAAAATAACAATCATAAATAATAACATTAGATTTTGTGACAAATTGGTAAAATAATTATTCTACTTATATATCAATGAGCTTAAATACAAATTTGTAAATATCTAGATTAAGAAAAATAAATATTATATATAATATAAATAGATATTACATAGATGAAAGATTGAAAATATCAAGGATAAAATAGACATTAACATGATAATCCAAGGTGACAATAATTTATAATTGAGGGTGGGGGGTGGGGGAGGGGTTGAATTTTAAAAGGAAAATTGAGTAAATGATTTTTAATGTATTTACTCATTACCAAAATCTTGTTGACCATGTTATGTTCACAACACTGATACTCCCTCCGTCCACAATTAATTGTCATGGTTTCCTTTTTTAGAGTCAAACAATAAGAACTTTGATCAATATTTTACGATGTATATTTTCATCATATTGATATGCAAAAAATTGCAACTTATAGTACTTTTCGTATAGTTTTTGAATATCTAATTTTTTTTAAAAAAAATATCGAATTAACGTAATCTAATTTAACTTTAAAAATTAGTCAAATTGACTTTCGAAAAGCGCAACATGACAAATAAAAGTGGACAGAGAGAGTAATTACCAAAATTTGGTTGACCATTACGTTCACAACACTGATATTGGAAAGAGGATTTTTTTTTAAAAAAGGATTAAAAAAACAATTGATATTTAAAATTGAAAGTTAGATGCATCAATCCATTTCAAAGATGCTTCAAAAAAGCAAGTGGCTTTCCATCTCATTTTTTCAACTCTTTTATTTGATTCTTTCTAATCCATTTGGTTACCTGCACTAAAGCATAATTAGTAAGATCAACAAACTTTTAGATGCACTAACCTAGTTTATAATACTAGAAACCCCGACATGTGTGAAATTGTGGTAGCATATTATATTCACTAAATAACTTAAGAGAAAGAACCGTGATACTTTAAAGTGACACATTTCTGTTCTTTTTTGTAATGCTTCTACTTTTAGTTCTTTATATATATATACTTCATTTGTTCCTTTTTATTTGTCAAATTTTGACTTGACATATCTATTAAGAAAATTGTGATTGTATAGTGTATCATTCTACCCATATTAATTGATAAGGTCCCAAATAGATTTAGAGCCTGTTTGGATTGACTTAAAAAAATAGCTTTTAAGTCAAGAATAAAAAGTCAAACTGAAATGACTTTTAAGTCAAAAAATAAAAAGTAAAAGAAGATCTACTTTTGGTTTTTAACTTTTTAAAAGTTATTTTTAACCTTGTCAAACACGTTCTAACTTATTTTAAATTATTTTTATATTTGTCAAATAAATTAAGAAGTCAAAAACTGACTTATAAGTAGTTTGACCAACTTTTAAGCCAATTCAAATACCCTCTTACTCACTATATTTTTTAAAGATATTAACTCAATGATATAGTATAAAAAAGAAAATTATTCTATCTTGGTTTGTCAAAAATGATAAGTAAAAGGGGAAATCAAAGTAGAAAATATTTGACAAGTAAATAGAGCCTAATGAAATATATGTTTTTAAAAATTTTATGTTGTAATTTTTTACTTAATTTTTGAATATATAAAAGACTATAAAAAATATAAGGTATAAACAAATTTAACGGAGAACTGACCAAAGTGTTTGCCAAAGGAGACGTGTTGACTTGTTGCGTGATAAAATAATATATTCCCTCTATTTCATACATTAACTATTAAGTGAATTTTTGAATTTTTTTTTATGGTTCAAAATAATAAAATTATTCAAGGTCCAAGATAAATGTTTGATTTGTCTTTAATCATTTTACAAAGTTTTATATTTTTTAGAAGATAAAATTATACTACTTATAAAATTATATACATGATTTCACAAAACATAATAATAAAAAATATAATTAAATTATATCGGTGAATGCTTTTCTTAATAGGCACAAGAGGGAATAGCATCAACAAATAAAAACAAAGAGAGAGAAAAAAATAAAAAGAAAGCGCAGGATTCCATAAGTTGAATAAAAAATTTGATCACCTAATATTTTTGTTTATTCGTTTTATATAAGCATCTGAAAAGTACTACTTTAATTAAAAAGAAAGACGAGCCGGAATTATTCGACTCTCACGGTAAGCAGTGAAGATGTGAGAATCAGAAAATGATTGAAGGTGTCTCAATATTTAATTTAAACATAACATTATACGACTTGTTCAACAATAAATCTCATCTTCTCTTCTCACCATTTTAGATATAGATCAACCTAACACTCTCACTCTCATCTCTCTCTTTGGAAAAATTAGAATGGGGAGTAGTTACAATTATTACAGAATGTTTGGGTGCTTTAACCGTAAATTTAAGATCAGAGAGACGGAGCCACCACCGGATGTGAGGGATGCGTTTTTCCGGTACACCGGTAAAGGTATCCAGATGAATGCGGATCAACTTCTCCGATATCTGGTGGAGGTACAAGGAGAAGAAGGATGCACTATTAAGGATGCGGAGCAAATTATACAGCATGTTGCTAGTCGGCGGCACCATCTCATCAGGCGTCTTAACCATTCACTTGAACTCGATGATTTCTTTTTTTATCTTTTTCAGGATGATCTCAATGGAGCAATCAAATCTCAGGTTCTTCTTCCTCTTCATTTTTTTTATTCCTATTGTATTTGTTTTGTTCTCTTCATTCCCAATGATAATTTATTTAATTTGTCGTCGTTCCAGGTACATCATGACATGACTGCTCCATTGCAACATTATTTCATCTATACAGGTCACAATTCCTACCTAACTGGAAACCAACTCAGCAGCGATTGTAGTGAAATTCCTATAGTTAAGGCTCTAGAAAGAGGTGTGCGCGGAATAGAACTCGATTTATGGCCAAGCTCGGGGAAAGATAATATTCATGTTCTTCATGGAAGGTACAATATGCTCTACATTCTAGCACTGTTTAAGCAATTTAAATACAACGAGAAGAAGTAGCGTCTCTTCAGTCTTCGATTATCAATCTGAAGTAGTATTTCTTATTCAATAAATCCAAATAGATTATTGTTATGAATCTGTGTTATCGAGTGTATTGTTCAAAGTAACTAAGCATTTCTTATGCTCTGTGATGTCCAATGTCTGAAGTTCCTTAAATTGACAGGTTGATTAATTAACTTTGTTGAATGATTCCAGTTCTAATCATTTGCAGGACCCTGACTACACCAGTACCACTTCTTAAATGCTTAAAGGCCATTAGAGACCATGCTTTTGTTAAATCGCCTTATCCTGTCATAATCACATTGGAAGACCACCTGACACCAGATCTTCAAGCTAAAGTTGCGGAGGTTAGAATAATTCATTTGACTTTGTGGATAACTGCTCGAAATATTAAATGTTTCTTTTTAATCTAGTTTTAACTCCATTGTTTCTCTAGATGGTTATCCAAATCTTTGGAGAAATGTTATATTATCCTCAATCAGAATGCTTAGAGGAATTTCCTTCACCTGAAGGGCTTAAGAATCGCATTATTCTCTCTACAAAGCCACCCAAAGAGTACCTTGAGTCAAAGAATCAGAGAGACACATCTCCAGTGGGAAAAGATTCATTTAGAGAGGACCTTTTGAAGAAGGAGAAATCAGAAATTGGGGCCGAGGATCATGACACTGATGAAAGGGTAAAACAACATTAAATGGTCTCTTGATTTTCTTATTGTGAGATGCTGATCTACTTTTATGTGCCATTTTTCTTATCTGGACACTAGAGTGACAGCGATCAAGATGATGAAGACGGTGATACCTCCAATGATCAGCAATCATCCCAACCAGGAGCACCTAAGTACAAGAGTCTGATAGCAGTTCACGCTGGGAAGGCAAAACATGGTCTGAAACGTGCACTAAGAGAGGAAAATAATAAAGTCAGTCGACTTAGTTTGAGTGAACAAGAAGTTGTAAGAGCTGCAGAAAATTATGGAACTGATTTGGTTAGGTACTCCACAATTTTGTGCATATAAAATTGAATGATTGATGAGAATGCTCTAGCTCTTCTTGACTGAGTTTTCCTCTTCATTCTTTCGTTTGCTAGGTTCACACAGAAGAACATTCTAAGGGTGTACCCCAAGGGAACAAGAGTGACCTCCTCAAATTTCAAGCCTATGACTGGCTGGATGCATGGAGCTCAGATGGTAGCATTCAACATGCAGGTTAGTTTGAACTTCTGAGTGCTGGTGCATCCCGAGGCAGATGTAGAGTATTGACACTGGGTTCATTATAAGCCGAGCATAAATATATGTGTGAAAATCTACAAAATTGCAACAAATTGTAGATATTAATTCATAACTTAGTGGTTTCAATGCTAAAATGTATGTCTGTACAATGTTGTGAGGATATATCCAAGAATTCGTCATGTTGTTATGTGCACTAACATCATGATTAGAATGTGGTGTTTGTCAGAAGTTCTTGTACAGGATGGTGTATGTCAACCAAAATGCAAACTAGCATGTTAAGATACTGTATCAGCTCTGCAGCTTGAGCTTGTTTGACAAACGTTACATTTAAGGGCATCCATGCCTTACATCTCATTTTGTTGATTGCTTCTGCATTTCTTTGTGTCCCTAAGAAACTCCTCTTTCTTAAATGTGTTGTCAATGAATATGATTTAATAGATAATTCAACTATTTTGTCTCCCAGTTTTATTGTTTTAATCAATTTGGTTTGGTTTCATATCTGCTGTCTAATTGCTAACTGTATAAATAGGGATATGGGAAGTCACTTTGGATGATGCACGGGATGTTTAGGTCTAATGGAAGCTGTGGCTATGTGAAAAAACCTCAATTTCTCATGGATATAGGCCCACACAATGAGGTATTTGATCCTAAAGTAAAATTGCCAGTGAAGAAAACTTTACAGGTAAGCAAAATGTGTTTTCATATGGAGAGCTTAAAAAATTTCAAGTTACTAAATATGAAGGTATTGCTTAAGAAGTATAATTCTTTTTCTAAAAAAAATTCTGCAGGTTAGAGTATATATGGGAGATGGATGGCGCTTGGATTTCAGCCATACACACTTCGATGCCTATTCACCACCAGACTTCTACACAAAGGTTAGTGACGGTGACTGTTCCCTCTTCCATGACTCATTTGCTTACCTGAACTAACACATTCGTAGCTCTGCCCCTGTCCTAACCTCATAAGGTGTTATGATTCTTGTTTGGTGTGTCCTCACCTTTCTAACTTTACATATTTGTATGGTCATTGATGTTCTGCTTCATACTCCAAGAGGCTGCAGGAACTTATTATAACTCTATTGATCCTTGTGTGGCAGCTATATTTAGTCGGAGTTCCTGCAGATACTCGTAAGAAAAAGACAAGGATACTGGAGGATGACTGGTGTCCTGTATGGGATGAAGAGTTTAATTTTCCATTGACAGTGCCAGAGCTGGCTTTGCTTCGAATTGAAGTACGAGAATATGACATGTCGGAGAAGGATGATTTTGGTGGACAAACATGTTTGCCTGTCTCAGAGCTAAGAACAGGGATCCGATCAGTCCCTCTCTATGATAAGAAGGGTCATAAGATGAAATCTGTTAGACTTCTCATGCGTTTTCAATTTCTTTGAACTCCAAAGTTATTTTCCTACTAGGATTTTTCTCTTATTATACACACATGCTTCAATTTGTATCCCTCATGTAATTGCTGCAACTCCAGCTTTTGTACAGTGGAGTGATATCTCATTGCTGTATTGTTAGGAAGAGAAACAAAGCTTCACGGATGAAGTTATGTGATTCTGATTTTGTGACTTGTTTTGTACTCTTCTTAACGTTGGCATAAATATTCATGCACCAAAATGACAGATTTACTCGAGATCATCTCAGATGGTCATTCAATCTTTTTACAGTCAATAAATTTTGATTTTTTAACTCAAAAGTCCTTCATGATTCAACTATGAAATTTTAATTTTTAACTCAAAAAGTCAGTCAACTATGAACAGGAAGAGGATTGATTTATTCACTGGCATATTCAATATAGAAAGAAGACAAACTCTCAAACCAAAGAAAAAAAATAAAATTGCAGATGAGAATACTTGAGAAAATTCTTTTGCAGAGGATGAAATGTTTCAGATAAATCATTTGACATTAATTCTTGCCTGTATTACAAAATTAGCTTAAAGAAAAAATTGACATTCATTTTAGATGAATCATTTGACATTCGTTAAGTTTAAAAAAAACTATGAAAGGAAAAATAAAATAAAATTTAACCTACAATTAACTTCCAGTCTACCATATTAGCTGGAAAAATTAGTCGGGCAACCCCTCAAAATTTTAACTCATGCTAATTGGCCCGATTTGAAAATAAGACGAATCTTTTTTTTTGAATTTTATCTTTTAAGTAATAGTCTGGAGCAACAAATTATGAATGTTCTACGAGTTAAATATTTAGTGTAGTTTTATTGGGCCTGTTCACAACACATAATATATATATATATATATATATATACATACATACATATTCTCTTATATAAAAAGGCCTATGTGAACAACTTCAACAGTCAGTTTCAAGGTTTTTTTTTTATCTGTCTGTATAACAAGTTGATCTAGTTACTTCTAACCTTGTGATTAAAGTTGAAACTTTCATCTAAAAGGTCATGTGTTCAAACGAGGTTGGTTACATATGATTTGAACTCACCCCATAGCTTTAATAATTTAATATGATTACATATGATTTTTTAATTTTATAATGTACCGACTTCAATGCATGTAGTTTCACACGTTACATTCGACCAAAAAGGAAGAAGCAGAGAAACTCAATGTTTAAAATGTCTCAATCAGTAAATCGGATAACTACATTATCATAAGCCGACTAAAAGAGCAGACTAGCCCTTGTGGCCCTACCATAATTAATGGCCTTTGAAATTTATTAAACAGATGGCAAAAAATACAAATTGTGTACTATTTGTTAAATGTTGAATGGTCACCTATACTTTATTGAATACCCAATTAATTTTGTTTTTCTAACACATTTTTTTTAGTAATATAAACTACTCAACGCATAGCGAAAAGTAAGTTTGTTTAAATTAGTTAACACGACGATCGGATCCTGCCTGAGCAAAAACGCAAATCGTTTTCCGTTCTGGTAACAATGTCGAAACAGACGTACAAAGTCGGATTCTTTTTCCGGCGGCAGTTTACCATGGCTGCCGCC
>NW_006238931.1:2908596-2915971 GCF_000226075.1 Solanum tuberosum | reverse complement strand
GGCTGCCGCCGAAGCTCCGGCAGACATTAAGAACCTATTTAAACGTTATTCCGACGACAGCGGAGTTATGAGCGTCCAGAATCTTCATCGTTTCTTAATTGAGATTCAGAAGGAGAAAAATGCGAGCTTAGACAACGCTGAAGCCATTATCAATAATCACGGCGGCGACTCCAATCAGAAAGGCCTCCAGCTCGATGGCTTCTTCAAGTGTCTCTTTTCTGATGTTAATCCTCCTCTCGATCCTAAACTTGGGGTACGTTAATCCTCCTCTCGATCCTAAACTTGGGGTACTAATTTTAATTTCATGAACAATATTAGTGAGTTTCTTTGCAATTTTTCAATCAAATAGTTTGATTTTATGATTAACCAAATCCTTCCCACTTACTATATAAAAATGATTTATATTAGGGAAGACATTTCCTTCATATCATACACACCTTTCGGATGATCTAATTTGACTTGACACAAAATTTAAGAAAATTTGTGATTCTAAAGTAAATTATGTCAAATGTATTAAAATATCATTTAATTTTATAGCCTTAAATATGATACCTAGAAAGCTAACTTAACTTGTTGTCAAAAAAGGAAAGAGTTCATTATTTTTGAAACAGACTAAAAAGAAAAGCAAGTCAATCTTTTTGAAACGGAGGGAGTATATTACACTATTTGTGATTTATTTAGATGTTCTGACACCACTCTATTTGGATAAATCTCATGATGTACTCTTCTTTGGATTCCAGATTCACCATGATATGAATGCACCTCTGTCTCATTACTACATATACACAGGCCATAATTCATATCTAACTGGGAATCAACTGAGTAGTGATTGCAGTGATGTCCCCATAATACAAGCTCTTCAGAGAAGTGTCAGAGTAATTGAATTAGATATTTGGCCAAATTCAGACAAAGATGATATAGAAGTTCTACATGGAAGGTGTGTCATGTTCTAGTTTTTTTCTATCACCCTTAGCTTTCTATATTTTTTACTGACAAATCGAAAGCTAGACTCTAAAAGTTTGCAGCACATTTGCTTTCATTTGCACTAATAATGAGCTAAAATTAACCTCATAAATAAGCTTATGCTTTTGTGTATAATGTACAAGCATATCTTTACTTATATTATATAGACATGCTATGCATTTCTACATGAATACGAAGCACTAAACCAAGAACGCTAACTGATTAAGACCAAGAGTGTAAGATTATAGCTGGCAAGAAAATGGACAAGTTCTACTTACTAAATCCATATTATGTGTGTGCTAAAGCTTTTGGAAGGTTCTTGTAATTGTTGTGTGCAGTTGTGCTTTAGGTGTCTTGTTGCTTTGGTTAATGAGCTTCTTTTCCTTTTAATTATTTGGAGGAAATTTGCATTTTAAGAGTTCATACAACACATCACAACATCTCCAGATTGTTATATTACTATGGTACAAAATTTTTACCATAAATTAATTAGATGAAGTTTGAGAAAATCATTTCAGGTGGGAAGTGTTAACAGATAATTAATTAAAATGAAAGTGTGTCCCTCTCTAAGTATAGTTTAAACTTTTAGATGAGACGGCTCACATAATCTAATTAACTGATAGTTCCTAAAAGACCATGTTGTTGGCACCATTTTAGAGCATGCCATGTCTGAGGAAAAAGGGACCTGCAGTTGTTTTATGAAACCAATCGACCAAACTGAACCTGCTGGACTTGTGTTGACCAGATATCCAGCAGTCAGTAGTTGATATTACTGTTGAATAGATTAGTCAGAGATGCAATGGCCATGGAGATACCCAACGAACAGATTATGACAAGGAAAATATGATATCATGCTTACATTTGAGTTAAAAGGTGAAAGCAATCTAATGGGGATCATATTCAATCTGATGTGAGAAAAAAAATATGTTTATTAATTGTCTGTTTGCATGGCGGATGGTTGGCATCATCTTGTATCCTCGCCCATATAAGACAGCTGGTAAGGTGAAAAGGGGCTACTATGTCAACAAGCAGGCAAGAGGAGATCGGGGATGTAGATTGGTGGTGAAGCAAAGTGTTGCTAGAACAATTTCATTTTTGTCACATGGCGCAATCCAAATGCAGTGATTACAGGATGATCCTGTATGCATTTCCATCTAAGAAATAGCCTGAAAATGTCTTCATGATTCTTACTCCATAAGAGTTTTAATATAAAGCAGTTAGCACAAATTTCAAGGAAAACATTCACAGTTACATGCTGGATCCTAAGGTTTCCTAACAACTAGAAACATGACAACTTTTTCCTTTTTATGACTTGCAAGATAATTAAACTAAAAGGCCCTCTAACAAGCTGGAATCACCTAAGATGTGAATTTATGATTTTAGGACCAACAGGAGCTTTCCCTAATTGTAATAGAGATCTGGTGGTATTATGCTGCCCTTCTTTTTGGAAAAGGACATAGCTTTTAGTACCGGAGTTGGTAGAGGCTAACGTCCGCTGCCTTCATACAGAGAGAAATGGCTATCTCTCTATTACAGGATAAACATTTCTAGTTCTAGAAAACAGCCCAAAGGAAAATTTTATAGTGCTAGGTCAGTCATCACTGCTGAATTCAAGAGTAGGCTTCTTTTACCAGAAGTATTCAAAATTTCAAACCTATCACAATCCTTTACGATTTAATATCAGAAAGTAATAGCTCTTGGCTTACCTTAATTCTTGAAATTTCTTTGAAGTATACTTTTCTCCTCAAGGTTGAATTCAAAAACTGCAGAAGACTAGCTAAAACTTTTCTTAATTTAACACTATATGTTATTCTTAATGAGGTTTTGGGTTTTTTTAAACATGTGAAAATTCAGATTGAGTTCCCCTTATAGTGGTTGTACTTTTTCATTCTCATTGCAGTTTTGAGTGTTAGTTTTTTCACACAGGACACTGACTGCTCCAGTGGCGCTAATCAAATGTTTGAGGTCTATCAAGGAGCATGCCTTTTCTGCATCGGAGTATCCTGTTGTAATAACACTTGAAGATCATCTCATGCCAGATCTTCAGGAAAAAGTGGCCGAGGTGTGTATATGTGCGTTTTCTGGATAAGATTACGGCCTGTTTTGATCATAATAATGCTTTTCTGACTACATACTAGATGATCACCCAAACATTTGGAGACATGCTGTTTTCTCCTTCAGAAAGTCTGAAGGAGCTTCCTTCTCCGGAGTCACTGAGAAAGCGTGTTATGATATCAACTAAGCCACCAAAAGAATACTTACAATCCAAGGAAGTTAAGGAAAAAGATGACACAAAGAAAGAAGCTGAGGTGTGAAAATTGCATTACTAGTTTCCAATCCAGTTATTCGTTGTGTCCACTTCTTCACCAAATTCTTTGATTGACCTACCACACAATGTTTTCCAGCAGGATGACGTTGATGAAGAAGAAGACGAAGATGAAGATGAAGATGATGAAGAAGATCCAAAGTCAGAGAAGAAGGCAGCGTCAGAATACAAGCGCCTAATTGCCATTCATGCTGGAAAGGGGAAAGGAGGACTATCTGATTGGTTGAGGGTTGACCTCAATAAAGTAAGACGGCTGAGTCTCAGTGAACCAGAACTTGAAAAAGCTGTAGATACTCATTCAAAAGAAATTATCAGGTATTTCTCTTTATTCATCCATCAATTGGATACAAAGTTCCTCTGCTGTTTGTGATGTTAGTTATGTAATGGTGAATTGATCTATACATGCTATGTATAGCGAGAACATCTCAATGGAAGTTGAATAACTAACACACTGACTTTAACATTTCATTTGCTCCTATTCTTTATTCTCTTTTTTGCATGAATAAATTAAGATGTCTGAGTTTAACATATCTGCTACTTCAAAATATTTGGCTGTAGCAGAATTGACTTGTCTTATTGTGTCTGATATAGTGTACAAGTTTCCATGTGCATGCATGTGAAGGTTTCTGCAATTTTCTTATACCATGGATATGTAACTTACAACTGTGCATATGCAAAGAAAACAACAACATCAAACCCGGTGTAATCTCACAAGTGGGGTTTGGGGAAGGTAAGATGTATGCAGTGTCACCCCTACCTTTATGGGGTAGAGAGGTTGTTTACGATTAGCTCTCGGCAACCCCCTCCTCCTTTATCCGGACTTGGGATTGGCAATGTGAACAAGCTCTCACAAACAAGTGCAATAAACGAAATTAACTGTGAATAAGTAGGTTTTAAGATGTTAAGGCCATATTCAAGCAAATGTGAGTACATTAACGGATAGGTTGGAAAAGGAAACTCACCAAGTTAAGAAAGGGGCTAATCTAACTTATTTATCAAGTTGAGGACAACATTTTCATTAGTGAAAAGATCAAGCCTAGGACCAGGGAATTCACCATCTCCAGAGATAACATTTTAATTAATTGTCTAAGCAATTTACTCATATCATGCATATCCCAAGAGGACATCTTAATTAATTGTGTATATCCTCATGATGGTTTGTTGTAGGTTCACTCAGCAGAACTTGCTGAGAATATACCCAAAGGGCATACGAGTTGACTCATCCAATTATGATCCTTTTGTTGGTTGGATGCATGGAGCTCAAATGGTAGCATTTAATATGCAGGTTGGGCGCCTTTCTCCGTCCTGTAGAAAGAAAAGTAAAATTGTGTAATCATTAGGTTAATTAGAAAGAATAATTTTTCATGCATTTTCAGCTATCCTCTTCTTAGTTCTTCGTTGCTGATATTTTTTATGTGAATATAAGATTTCAAACATGACTTGTGCCCTCTTGAAGATTCCTATTATCTTTTATGTAGCCAACCTTTTGTTTTGTGTTAATAGCATAGGCATAGTAATATCATAGTCCTTCTGTCCCATTTATATGATGCACTTTCTTTTTTAGTGTGTCAACATTTTCTTTTTAGTCCGTTCCTAAAAGAATGACAATTTCTACATTTGAAAAAAATATAACTTAAACTTTCAATTTCACCCTTAGTGACAAGCTTTTATAACCACACAAATATTATTATGATATATTTAAAACCACAAATTTCAAAAGTCTTATTGTGACCCAAATGTTATGACACTATCAAATCATGCCACTTGAATTGATACGGAGTGAGTAGCAAATATGGTTAAATGTGTGTTATAGATTTAAGACCGAGAATCTATCTCCCGAAAACTAAATTGTCTAAAACTTTCGGAGGGAGGGAGGATTAAACTTTATTGTTATTTCTTCTTTGTTTTGCATGTTTATCAATTAACATAACAACTTACTGTTGTAAGAAAAAGCTAATACTTGAGTATTTCTTTAAAAGTGCAATGTTTTGAATACTAGAATAGTTGGTTACTTTGAATCCTAACCACATATCAAAGGAATTGTGAGTGGTGAAATTTAGTGAAAGAATAAGCATGTCCCCATTTCTTGAGAATTGGAGAGGAGCAACACCCATAAGTATGAGCCCCATTTATTACTTGTGTACTAGAAGCTAAGCTTCATATGAAATAGATTTCCGTGTGAACGGTTTTGTTTGATTTAGTCACCAGTTATGCCAAGTTAAATGCTATAAATTTGGAATTGAAATCATTTGATTCTTGGTTGATAGTTTCTTTTACTATTGTTGGGAATGGGAATAAACTTCAAATTAGACTGCACCCTTTCAGTAACGATCCTTTGGATTGTTTAACTCTAGTCTCTAAAACATGTATTTAACCTGACGGGTGTTATTCATTCGCATCCTGTTAGTAACTAATTACCAAAGTTCCAAGGAAATAGGTGCTAAGTAAGTGTCCTATGACAGGGTTATGGAAGATCACTTTGGTTGATGCATGGTATGTTCAGGGCTAATGGTGGCTGTGGATATGTTAAGAAACCTGATCTACTATTGAAAGCTGGTCCCAACAACGAGGTCTTCGATCCTACAGCAAATTTGCCTGTCAAAACTACACTAAAGGTAAATGAGGGATGGTAATTTCCTCGTTGACGTAGTAGGATGTCCTTCTTGTAACTTAAGTTCCATTGTTCTTGAAACTGATCCAAGTCTTCCTGCATTAAGCAGGTGACTGTATATATGGGTGATGGGTGGGACAAAGACTTCGATCAGACACACTTCGACACGTACTCACCTCCAGATTTCTATGCAAAGGTAGATGAATAATACTTACCATCGATCGTTATCCTTCAATACTCTTTGTCGTCTTCTTGCAAAGGTAGATGAATAAAATACTGAATGGTTAAGATGTAAAACTATGTACAGCTAGGAATTGCTGGAGTTCCTGCTGATGAAGTAAAGAAGAGAACAAAGACGATGGACGACAATTGGATACCAAGCTGGGATGAGCAGTTTGAGTTTCCACTAACAGTTCCTGAGTTGGCTCTACTTCGTATCAAAGTTCTTGATTATAATTTGTCTGACAAGGATGAGTTTGCTGGCCAAACATGTCTACCTGTGGCAGAGCTGCGACAAGGTATCCGAGCAGTACCACTCTACGATCGGAAAGGAGAGAAGTACAGTTCTGTGAAGCTTCTCATGCGTTTCGAGTTTATATAACCTTAGGACCATTGTAGTTCTTGAAATGGGAGCTTCACATACTTTGCTAGTTTCATCTATGTGAAGTGTAGCAAAGTTTATAAACTATATACAACCACATGCAAAGTAGTAAGATATTTATCTACCATCAGATAGAGTTCACACAGACTGATGGAAATAAGGTTACTTAAACAAAAAACAATAAAATACTGTGGGAACAAAAGATGGGAAGATTGAAGATAAAAAATAAGATTGGTGAAATTTGAGAAATAAATTCCAAAATCACCTCGTGTATATGTTGCCCCTTACTTTAATCCATATCAAATTGCTTAATTAAGAACATATTCCCCCATTAGAAGTCTAGGCCTTAGCTTATGTCAATTTGAGCCAAGCTTTAAGTCTTCCGAAAGCTCTACCACTTTTGAACGTCAAATGAGTTCAGTCAATACAAGAAGAACATCAAGACGAAGAATCTTTAGAACAAAAGATAATATTTGATAATAGTATATTTGAACAAATAAAAGGAAAAGAATTAGACCTAAGCGTAGCAAAAATATTCGAAATACCAACAATAAGAAACTGATTTAAACGACAAAAAGAAGAATATTATGTAGTAAGTCAAAGGGAACATATCATAGATTGCAAATTTTATCACTATTGGTACTCCTCCAATGATTATTTCCTTTTCTGTAGTTTCTTCGGTATACATTAATGCTTTTGGTAGTTCGGGGCATGATTGTTCAGTAGTTATTATTTCATCTTCCGTCACTAATTCTCTTGTAATATAGTTTTCTTCTCGTCCTGTATCTATTAATATTAAATATTTTCGTTGTTCCATTATTCCCGTTATGTAGTAATGATGTGGTTTTATTTCTTCTTCCATTGATTTTTGTGG
>NW_006238931.1:2906357-2907382 GCF_000226075.1 Solanum tuberosum | reverse complement strand
TCAATTTCATTATAACTATAATCATTATTATCTATGACTGTGACTGTTCTTTCAAAAGGATTTTCTATTTTTATTTTAGTTATTTTATTTTTTCCTGTTATTTTATGTTTTATTGTTAGAACATATAAGTTTTTACATCTAGCTGTAAATATTTTACTTCCCGGGGCTAGTTCTATTCCTGACATTTTCCAATATAATACTAGTGATTTATCTATGTTCCTGTCATTTATTGCTACTGAGTAGTTAACACTTATTATAAATTTAAATTTTTGGTATATGAGGTTACCTTTTTACTGCACTTATTATACTTTTTTCTATGGGTTGTATGATTCTGTCATCCGCTAAGTATATTTCTATGGGTGTATCTATCAACACTTTATGGATAACTATTTTAAACAATTAGAAAATCGTGTAGTATATATTGATGATATATTATTATACTCCAAAACACAAGATGAACATATAAGATTATTAGAAAAATTCATACATATTATAGAATGTTCAGGCATAAGTCTAAGTAAAAAGAAAGCAGACATAATGAAAAATCAAATAGAATTCTTAGGAATACAAATACATAAAAATGGAATAAAAATGCAAACACATATAGTACAAAAACGTATTAGGATATGTTACAACTATGGACTATTAAATACAGTATATACTTATGACGGAGAGGAACTAAGTGGAATACCGAAACTACATAAAACATTTATTACATATAAGAGAGTTACTAAGGGAAATTTATTCTATGTAAAATTTTATACGGCAACAGTAGAGATATTATACGAAGAAATAAAACCTCCGATACAAGTGGTAAAGATAGGACTAACAAAAGATATAATAATACCAGAAAATATCGAATAGCAACCAGAGATACAAAAAAGCGAGATACCCAGTTTTTATGCCAATAAGAGAATAATTGGTATATCAACCAGCATACAAGAGCTAGCAAAAAATTATTTAAACGGAAACGCTATATGGAGCTACTATGCAAGAGATCAGTTAATGATTTATTCAAATTCAAG
>NW_006238931.1:2895948-2905939 GCF_000226075.1 Solanum tuberosum | reverse complement strand
AATAAACTCTCTTTCAATAAAAATACTCTCTCAACTAAGATAAATATTTAAAATACTAATGGAAAAATCTGAAATCCAATCAGATATTTCAGATAGCATGGCTAAGCAAGAGGCAAAGGTATATTTCTCAAAAAATATGCAGAACTAATTTCATATATTTTTTCCCATATTATTCTTCTTAATTCAATTATTTCTATATTTTTAAGTATATATAAGATTAAAGTTTCGTAGTTTTTTATCATTTCATCATGCATGTATGTAGTCATGTTCGTTGTATGCAGGGTTTTATTTTCAATTATTCCTTCCTATCATATTCATAATCGATTAAATTCATATTAGATTATTATGAACTAGATTATCTATTTATCATGTTCTCCTGTCACTACTAGCATCGTACTTTAGCGGATACTTACTTCTTATCAGCGCCTCAACTTTGTTTACTCCCCTAAACGGCTTTCCTCGCCTACCGGTTTCAACATTAGGATGACAGTATAGAAGTTTTCTCCCTGTTTCCAGTGTGCTAATAAACTAGATATCATGATTCAAATAATTCTAATACATAATAACTAACATAAATTTATTCAATCATATATATGATATTCAGGAATATATGAAATTAGTTCTGCATATCCTTAGTGTGAACTCTAGTTACTTGATAGGTTCTACAATGTGTAGATAGTAGTATGGGATGCTATCTATACATGGCACGAGTAGGCTTTGAAGGTGCCAAAATGAGTTCCCTAAGTCTACATGACTATAGTGTGAAGTCCCCTAAAGGCATGAGTGTATCCTAAATGACTTTAAAATAAGAATGTTGACTTATTGTCTAAATGATTTGTTGAATGAATAGCTTATGTTAATGAAGTGAGTTACTTAATATGCTACCTTGAAGCATGATGGTTCTTGTCTATAGTAGCCTTGAGGAACACTTAGGTGTGTATGGGCGGCCATTTCATGTCTCACTCAAGTGTGTCTTAGGGTAACTTTAGATAAGGGTTCTTGGATGATAAAATGAGTTACGTGGTGAAAATGTTGAGTATGTCTATAATGTGGTTAATGTCTTATATGTTGGCTATGTTCTATAATATGTCTAATATGTCAATATTCATGAAGTTTTACTAAAATGGCACAGGGCATGCCTTTCAACCAAATGTCCTTTTTAGCATGTTTTGGCATGGTTTCCATACTTAGTACTTAATTGTACTAACCCTTTTCTTTCCCTTTCGACTAAAGTGTAGGGATTTGGAGATGTTGATATTCCATGGTTGAATGATATGTTTCTATGATGTTTGAAGATGAAGACTTGGTGAGTCCTCATATATTCGAGGACAATAACCAACATGTTCCTTTATGTCTTGTAGTTTTGTTATAGTTTTGAGTGGGCTTAGTCCCATTGTTGTATTCAAGTATTAGATGGTTTTGAGACATCTTGGATAAAGTCTAGAAAGTCTTCCGCTTGCTTTTTATTTAAAAGGTGTTCTTTCGATTGTAAATGAAGCTTTAAATTTCTCCTCTATATTTTTTTTTGTATCATATTTTAATGAATGATCCATGAGGCTTGTATTTGATCTCTTCGAGGTCGAATACGCCGGTTACGACTAGAGGGTGCTCTCGGGTCGTGACAATATCTGTGGATCCAAAAGCTGTACATAAGTTTGTTGCGTTATAAGAGTCTATTCTTGAGGCTGGATTGTCTTGCTTGAGTTGTCCTGATGAATGCATAGTATTTTCCATGTTGTTGTGAAGCTACGGTAGTTGTTGTGGACAATGCTGAAATGCCATTAGAGGGAAGTGTAGTAGAGTCGTCGGATGTTTGAATGTGTGGAAGTGTTCGAGGACGAACAAAGCTTTAAGTGTGGGGTGGTGATCTTAGGCGTATTTATGCGCCTAATAACCAATTTATCCCATATATTTAGTTAAGTTTGAGGGCACTTTCTTAGTCAAAACTGAGATTTTAGAGTCTTTTGATGTCGTTTCCTCTAACCAATATGATTAGATGTTTTAGGGTGAAAACCAAAGAAGAATGAGCCAAAATAGGGCACCTGGACAGAGGTCGGAAAATAGAAGATGAAGTTGTGGAGGAGAATGGCCAATAAGCTGGAAAATATACTAAGAGGGACGCGGAGCTGAAACTTGCATGTAGAAAATGAATTCCACTTAACAATGGGGTGCGCGTCAGGAGCGCGTCGCGGAGGAGATCTTTTTGTGCACAAATTGAGGCGAGGGAACAGGTTTGCGTCGCAGACCTGGACACCAGAATTGAGTCACGTGTTTTATTTCAGACTATAAATAGTCTAGTTGTGTTATTTTATCATTATCCAGTTTTTAAAAGATGGGAGAACATTGATTTGGGAAATTTTGCTAACACTTTCTAGGGCTTTTCTTCTACTCCTTCAGTTTGGTAAACCCTTTTATGATCCATAAATATTATTTGATGATATTTTATTCTACGAGTAGCTAAATTCCCTTATTCTAGGGTTATAGCTGCGATTAATGGTATAATAGTATATGTTTCTAGTATAAGATGGGTTTTCTTGTGATTTATGCTTACATTCTTGTTTGACTATTTTAATGACTGATCAACATTAAAATAAACTCATTGTCCACTCTTGAATTCGGAAGATGAATAGAGGGATAGACCAAAAAATGTGAGAAGCGTGTTCATTCTAGGGTAAAGTTTAGAGTGTTTCATATATAGGATAGTCTTATACCTATATATCGTGTTTGATTAATATGCAAGATGATAGCTTAATGCTCCACCATAGGTTCATGCCTATCCCTGCTCAACGATGTAGTTAGGCTGTCGATGGTGGTAGGCGATTAGAGGTCGGGAGATCGTGATCGTAAAATGAACCTTGCAAATCCATAATGAGGTTAACCTGTCGCATGCTAGGATAAATTAACATTATGCCTGAAATTGGGTTATGCTACAACCCTGGAATACTTTCCCAAATTGTGAAACTCTCGTGTTTGAAACCGTTTGATTGTAGCAATTAATTTTTGAGATTGTTCAACTTAGTAGATATAAACAAATTTCTAAAATTGTCTGTCACATAAGTAAATTTAATTTAGACATAATAAAGTTTTTATTTGTTGATTTGAAGTCCTTTGGGTTCAATAATCCGGCTTGGAAGAGTCACTGTACTACTTGAGTGACCACGTGCACTTGCGTGTGCTTTTGGACGCAACACATGCTCAGTACCTTTCAAGTACTGACGCATACTCTACGCTACATCTTCTTGTGATGTAGGTTCAGATCTTCAGCATCCAGATCACGCTTAGATCGGTTCCCGATCTCTAGTTCAGCATCATTAGTGGTGAGTCCTCATTCTTCGAGGACAATAGTCATGTTATCTTTCAGTTTTCATTGTTTTAGTTTCAGTTTTGCTAGACTTAGATGGGGCGTGTCCCAGCACTTCTAGTCTGTTAGAGGCGATTTTCAGACATAGTTAAATTCAACTTAGTATTTGAGTTTGATGTTTCTTTTGTATTAAACTCTCATATTTGATATTCAGTTTTAGTATTTGGGTATTCCCCATAATTTCAGATTTATTTATGATTAGCTTCCGCATAAGTTATTATTATTCTTAGTATGCTCATGTCATGCCAACAGGGTTAGCTTGAGGTCACTTGTGATCCTAGGTCCCGTGTTCGCGTCCCAGGGGTAGCTCGGGGCGTGACAAGCTCCATAACTTTAATTCATCTTAGGTGAGAAAACCTTTCAACCTTGTTAATCCCTTTTTGTGAGAAACCCTTTCACATTCATGTTTGAATAGTATGTCAGAAATCCTTTCACAACACAATGAGAAACCCTTTCACATTCATGTTTGAATAGTATGTCGGAAATCCTTTCACAACACAAAAACAACATTGATACTTCACGCTCATAGCATCCTTAAGACATTTATATCAATTTCATAAAGAACATACATATCTTCATAAACTCATCTTTCATGATTAAAAGCTTCATCATATGATCAATTCTAGAAAACATGGATTTGACATGGGTTCATGAAGATTAAACTTAGAAACATGAAATTACTTCAATTCATGCATAAAAATACATAAAATAATCAATTAGATCAAAATTTCAAAGAACCCATGAGATTGAGTTAGAACCCTAACTTCTATTGAAGATTCTATCTTATAAAAGTAGAGAATTTAGGAACCCTATGGAGGAAAGGACTCCATAGGTGAATACTAACATAATTTTTGCCAAAAGCTTGCAATCAGTGGTGAAATTGGAGACTTGACCTTCAAACACTAGCCTTCTTCTTCAAGATTTTAGAGAGTGAAATATTTGGGGGAAGAACTTTGATCAACTTTGAGAATTTAGAAGAATGAGTTCAATTGAGGAAATCTGGAGGAAAAAACGTTTATATATGGTCTATAATAGAAGGTAAAATGACATAGTATTGGATTTGAATAATTAGAAAAAGACCCAAAAGCCCTTTTAAAATAATTGTCGACCCTCACCAACGACCTGACCTACGGTCTGTAGTTCACACCACGGATCATCCTGGTCGCCCGTTGGTAGATTCAGAGACCACCATTTGGGACCTCAAACGATGGGACCCCATGTATGGTCCTTGGGTCCACCTACAGACCATAAATTACAACCGTGGGTCCCAACTTTTGATCTTAAAATTTCTCTAAGTCTGGGACTCACCTACGAGACTTACCTACAACTCATGCATTGGATGACAGACTGTCCTGGCGAGCCGTGTAAAAGTACTGGACTAGAAATTTTTAACTTGCCAACCATGACCCCACCTACGGTCCGTGTACCAATGTAACATCTCGCAAATTGAAAGAACTAGAAAGAGTTAGAATCAGAAAGAGTGATTTTTGGAAATAATAAAAAAATATGGAAAAATTGGTTAAGTTAAGTTTGAGTTATTGGTCAACTTCAAACAACCATAACTCCTAGCTCAGTATGAGTTAGGTGTGTTTCCAGATATCATAGGAAAGTTCTTGGAATAATTTTTCCAACGCCACCGAGTTTGCGCGATTCCGAGTTTGTATGAGTGAGTTATGCACTTTGGAAGTTGGGTTGTTCAAATAAGGAAAGTCCAATCTGAATTTTAGAAGGGCATTATGGTCTTTTCACCACCCAATTAAGTTAATTCATTTTTCGCAATTAAATTGGGGTCTAAACTGAATTGGTTCAGTTTAGACAATAGGAAATTTACGCTAGAGTTTTTTTGAGAAAGAACGCAAGAGGAGAAAAGAGGAAAAAGAGAAAAGTTTGTCGTTCTTGAAGGTTTAGCTCATGGATTTCGTCAAGGGGTGATCCCTACGAGGTATGTGAGTCTTTCATAGCATTAGGTTCGTTCACCCACGCGTTAATCATGTTTATTTCAACGAAGTTTGTTTTAGAAAGTTGAAAGTTGATGAATCTTGAATGGTGTTCTTGAAATTGGCTTATGTTCTTAAGTTAGGCTGAGATTGAGGAGTTCCTTGAGGTTAAAATGTTGTTTCCTTGAGTCTTTTGAGTTAGATTCTTGTGTATACATGTTGGGTATCTGAATCTAAAGAAAAATTGAGAAGAATAGTCGAGTTTGGGTGAATTGGGACTGGAAAACGAAAGAAGGAAAAAATTGGGAAAATCTAGTGCCCTAGGCCGCGTCGCGGACCTGCCCCTCAGTTTCGAAAAATTCATCCTCGCGTCGTGGAGCAGTCACGGACCATTCTGCCTCAAAAAGTATTTTTGCGACCAAAATTTAAATACCTCTCCACGTCGCAGACCCATCCTCAGACATTGATTTTTTTTTTAATCTTTTCTCATGTTTAGCTATCTAAAATCATTCATAAACATCATGAGATCTCTCCTATCACAAATCACAATCCTTGAATCCATAATTCAGTTCAAGGAAAGTTAAGAGTCAAGTCAAGAGTCAAGTTAAGAGAAGTTCATAAAGTTTTCCAAAAGTCTTTGACAAATGTTTTAACTTTGTTTTAAGACTTGAGTTTTGAGTTGAGTAAATAGTAAGTTTTGAAGTTCATTTCTTCAAAAAGAGTATATCGGGACTATGTATTCCGAAAGAGTAATTGTTTTCACATTTAAACAAGAAAGAAACTGAGATTTCCCAAAAGATCCTTTGAGCTAGCTTTCAGTAAAGAGTAAGAGTAAAGTTCATTCTTCAAAGATTATACGGGAACTAAGTATTCCCAAAAGTTAAATTTTTTTCACATTTGAGCAAGAAAGGAAACTGAGATTTCCAAGAGAGCTTTTAAGCTAAGTTTTTGAGTAATTATGTCAAACCAAAGAAAGAGTTTTGTTTTTACAAACATATGAGCTAAAATATATTTTGGGAGTAGCATTGAGAACCGATATGGGGACGAGCTTGAGTTCAGATAACTCACGTCTCCACAAACCATGTAGCCATCATGGGTAGTAAAGGTTCATACTTTTTAGATGTCTCCTTAAGATGCTTTTAGCATAGACTAGTGAATCCACTTAGTTAAGCGTTCTATATGATGACAAAGTATAGAACAATTCTAGCAGCGTGGGTAAGATGATGTATCACCACTTAGGCTCATAGTGGTGGTTGTTGGTTAGAAAAACTCCCACAGAAACTATATTAATTTATTATATGAGTAAAGTTGAGTTTGTTATTGCATTTTTCTTTAACGAACTAAGTTGTTTTCTACTGTTTTAAAGGCCTTCTATATATTTCATATGTTTTATTGCTTTATATTGAGTTAAGTTATTCAGGAGTTAAGTAAAGCCAAGGTAAGTGTTTCTTTCAGATTCTTTTCAAGCTTAAGTTATGTTTAGCATTCCAACTTGCATACTCGTACATTCAATGTACTGATCCCAGTTGGCCTGCATCTTATTATGATGCAGATGCAGGTAATCAGGATCAGCATCCAGCACCTCGTTGATCCAGTTGAGCACTCATAGTCAGTTGGTGAGCCTCCTAGATTTCTGGAGGATCCTTTTATTGCTTTCAGTATTTTTGTTCATTAGGATATCGTGGATCTTGCCCTGACGTCCATCTCAGTTGTTTAGAGTTTTCAGAGACAGAGTTAGTGATGTTAGTTCATGAGTCTTTACTTTTTCTTTTCAGTTAAGTTGAGACTTGAGTTGCCACTTTGGCAGTGAATGTTATTATAATGCATTTTAAGTTATATTTTGAGCAGTTCAGTTTACTTGTTTTAAAAGTATTTATCTTGGGTAAAGTCTTCTGCTGAGTAAGTAAGCCAGGCCAAGGGTTCGCTTGGGGCCAACAATGGTTCTCGAGTGCCGGCCACGTCCAGGGTGTAGGCTTGGGGTGTGACAAACTTGGTATCAGAGCACAGAGTTCAAGAATCCTAGAGAGTCTATGAAGCCGTGTCTGTAGAGTCCTAGTTATCGGTGTGAAGCACGCCATATCTATAAATAGAGGGCAGGAACATTTTAGGTACTATCTCACTTTCTTCATACTCATTTCGTGCGATAGAGTTCATCTCTTTACAATTTCTTTCTAACTCGTGCTTATGCGTAATCTATTGTGAGCTGGGGCGTTTATTTCCCCATGAGCTACGAGATGGTTGACGACATGAGGAGCAGGAGGAGTTTATTCGTTGTTGGGTTGACTCGTTTGTCAAGTAAGGAAAGTAAGGCAGCCATACTAATATGTGACATGGGCATAGCGAGGCTGATGATCCATGTGCAACAAGTTGAGGGATAGAGAAGAGCTTAAGAATAAGAGAGTTAAGACATCATGGAATGAATTCGGGCAGCAAAAGAATAATGTGAACCGATCTTCTTTCCAATATAAGCAGAAAAGACCTGCTCTATCATCTGCTAGTGAACCTACACCAAGGAACAAATGTGAGTACAATAGTCAGAATTCTCAAAACTTCAGAGCTAGACCTGCGCATTCGCAAGGTAGTAAGGCACAAGGGGGTACTAAGACTCCTGCATGTGCTAAGTGTGGTAGGAGCCACTCAGGGATGTGTCGTGATGACTCCACTAGTTGCTTCAAGTGTGGCCAGAATGGTCATTTTTATGAGAGAGTGTCCTAAGAGCAGACAAAGTAATGGTAATGGGGGCAAAGAGCCCAGTCTTCTTTAGTTGCTCCACCAGATAGAGCTGCATCTAGATGAGCTACTTCAAGGACAGGCGGAGAAGGAAACCGTCTTTATGCTATCGCTAGTCGCTGAGAGCAAGAGGATTCGCCAGATGTTGTCACTGGTATGATCCAAGTCTTCAATTTTGATGTTCTTCCTGAGCAACTTCTTGAACCCTTCAGTATTTCTACATCTAATGGTGAGTCTATTCTAGTAGAAAGAGTCTATTGTGATTGTTCCATTTCCATCAATCACAAGAGTACCATGGCTGTTTTAGTTAAGTTAGACATCGTAGATTTTGATGTCATTGTAGGTATGGATTGGCTTCATGCCTGTTATGCATCAATAGATTGTAGAACTCGAGTAGTCAAGTTCCAGTTTCGAGTGAACCAGTTATAGAGTTGAAGAGCAGTTCAGCAATGCCTAAGGGTCATTTTATTTCATACATTAAGGCGAGAAAGTTAGTTTCCAAGGGGTGTGTCTATTACTTAGTCCGAGTTAATGACTATAATACCTCTTATTCAATCAATTTCAGTAGTAAGAGAGTTTCCAGAAGTCTTTCCTGATGATCTTCCTAGAGTCCCTCCTGAGAGAGATTTAGACTTCAGTATAGATACTATACCTGATACTCATCCTATCTCTATTCCTCCATATAGAATGGCACTAGTAGAGTTGAAAGAGTCAAAAGAGTAGTTGAAAGGTTTTATTCGACCAAGAATCTCACCTTGAGGTGCTCCGGTCCTATTTGTGAGAAAGTGTGTATAGATTACCGACGGTTGGACAAGGTTACCATCAAGAACAAGTATCCTCTTCCGAGAATTGATGATCTTTTCGATCAGCTTCAAGGTGCTTCTGTGTTTCTAAGATAGACCTCAGATCTGGCTACCATCAGTTAAGAGTAAGGGAATGTGACATTCCAAAGACAGCCTTCAAGACCCGTTATGGTCACTATGAGTTTCTGGTCATGTCGTTTGGTTTAACTAATGCACCTGTAGCGTTCATGGACTTTATGAATAAAGTTTTCAAACCTTATTTAGATATGTTTGTTATCGTCTTCATTGATGACATACTAATCTATTCAAGGAATGAAGAAGATCATGCTAGCCATCACAGAATAGTTCTCCAGACTTTGAAAGATAGAGACTTGTATGCCAAGTTCTCTAAGTATGAGTTTTGGCTTGAGTCTGTGGCATTCTTGGGTCACATAGTTTCCTGTGATGGAATTAGAGTTGATACCCAAAAGATAGAGGCAGTGTAGATGTAACGACCCTAAAAACGAACTAGTGAAACTAGAGCCTCATATGTGAGTTTGGAGTTGAGAACTTGATGAAATGATGAGAAATGACCGTGACGTCCGGAAACTAGTCATTTGAACTAGTGAGTTGTAAGGGTCAACTTTAAATGGTCATATTTTTTAGCTCAAGATGCATTAGGTGGGCCTTTAGCTATCCAATTAAAGGTCTCTGAGTCCTCTTTCCAACGCCACCGAGTTTGCCCAATTCCGACCTCGGAGTAAAAAGTTATGCCCGAAATATGAAGAACTGTCAGGCTGCAAAGGGCGAACTAAGACGGGAAGGGGCACAATTTTTAAGTCAAGACTTTATGGGTCCTTAGTCCTTTTCCAAAATTGACCCTATGCTATTATTTTCCTTTCCTAGCAACTATAAGACCTTTTTATGACCCAATTCCTTTCATTTAAGTCACTCCTCTTAGAATTAAAAAGAAACCCACCTCCTCTCAAATATATCTTTCTCTACAATCCTCCATTGAAGAAGGTCAAGAACTAGGAGCTAGGGTTTGACGATTTTAAGGTGGTTCTTTCTCAAATTGCTTGGGGATTCTTAGTTAAGGTATGGAGACTCTATATCTTTGATTCCATTTCTAATGAAAGAGCCAATTCAAAGTATTTTCAAAGTTCTTCAAAAATCCTAAA
>NW_006238931.1:2852230-2893808 GCF_000226075.1 Solanum tuberosum | reverse complement strand
AGTGCAGAATTGTCCTAGACCAACATCTCCAACTAATATTAGGAGTTTCTTAGGTTTGGATGGATATTATAGAAGGTTCGTAGAGGGGTTCTCATCTATTTCGTCCCCTTTGACCAAGTTGACTCAGAAAATAGTGAAGTTTCAATGGTCTGAAGCTTGTGAGAAAAGCTTTCAGAAATTGAAAAAGAGGTTGACTATTGCCCCAGTGTTGACCTTACTAGAAGGTACTCAAGGCTTTGTTGTATATTGTGATGCATCTAGAGTTAGTTTGGGTTGTGTGTTAATGTAGAATGACAAAGCTATAGCTTATGCCTCCAGACAGTTGAAAGTTCATGAGAAGAATTACCCAACCCATGATCTAGAGTTGACTGCCGTAGTATTTGCTTTGAAAATATGGCGCCATTATCTTTATGGTGTTCATGTGGATGTGTTCACCGATCACAAGAGTCTTCAGTATGTGTTTAGTCAGAAAGAGCTTAATCTCAAAGTCAAAGAACAAAAGAGGTGGCATCAGTCAAAGTTCTTTGGAGGAACTAGTTTGTTGAGGAAGCTACTTGGAAGCTGAAGAAGATATATAGAAGAGATATCCACATCTCTTCGAATCCGGAGAAGTTCCAAATTAAGTTACTAATCCTTTTCTTGGCTTGTATTTATAAGATTAGCATGTTGTAATTGCATTGCTTGTTGGGTGTTTGAGCTGAATGTTAAATGTTACACCCTTAGCTTACTAAGAGTAATCTCATTCGAGGACGAATGTTCCCAAGGGGGAGATATTGTAACATCTCGCAAATTGAAAGAACTAGAAAGAGCTATAATTAGAAAGAGTGATTTTTGGAAATAATAAAAAAATTTGGAAAAAAATGGTTAAGTTAAGTTTGAGTTTTTGGTCAACTTCAAACGATCATAAAACCAAATACAGGATGAGTTAGGTGTTTTTCCAGATATCATAGGAAATATCTTGGAATAATCTTTCCAACGCCGCCGAGTTTGCGCGATTCCGAGTTCGTATGAGTGAGTTATGCCCATTGGAAGTTAGGTTGTTCAAATAAGGAAAGTCCAATCCGGATTTTAGAAGGGCATTATGGTCTTTTCACCACCCAATTAAGTTAATTCATTTTTAGCAATTAAATTGGGGTCTAAACTGAATTGGTTCAGTTTAGACAATTGAAAATTTACGCTAGGGTTTTTTCGAGAAAGAACGCAAGAGGAGAAAAGTGGAGAATGAGCAAAGTTCGTCGTTCCTGAAGGTTTAGCTCGTGGATTTTGTCAAGGGGTGATCCCTACGAGGTATGTGAGTCTTTCATAGCATTGGGTTTGTTCACCCACTTGCCAATCATGTTTATTTCAGTGAAGTTTGTTCTAGAAAGTTGAAAATTGATGAATCTTGAATGGTGTTCTTGAAATTGGCCTTCGTTCTTGAGTTAGGTTGAGATTGAGGAGTTCCTTGAGGTTAAAATGTTGTTTCCTTGAGTTGTTTGAGTTAGATTCTTGTGTATACATGCCGAGTATCTGAATCTAAAGAAAATTGAGAAGAATAGTCGACTTTGGGTGAATTGGGTCTGGAAAACGAAAGAAGGAAAAAGTCGAGAAAATCTGGTGCCCCCAGGTCGCGTCGCGGACCTTCCCCTCAGTTTTGAAAAATTAGTCCTCGCGTCGCATCGCGGTCACGCACCGTTCTGCCTCAAAAAGTATTTTCGCGACCAAAATTTAAATACCTCTCCACGTCGCGGACCCATCCTCAGACAGTGAGTTTTTTTTATTATCTTTTCTCATGTTTAGCTATCTAAAATCGTTCCTAAACATCATGAGATCTTTCCTATCACAATCACAATCCTTGATCCATAATTCAGTTCAAGGAAAGTTAAGAGTCAAGTCAAGAGAAGTCAAAAGTCAAGTTAAGAGAAGTTCATAAAGTTTTCCAAAAGTCTTTTACAAATGTTTTAACTTTGTTTTAAGACTTGAGTTTTGAGTTGAGTAAAGAGTAAGGTTTGAAGTTCATTTCTTCAAAAGAGTATATCGGGACTATGTATTCTCAAAGAGTAAATGTTTTCACATTTAAACAAGAAAGGAAACTGAGATTTCCCAAAAGAGCCTTTGAGCTAGCTTTCAGTAAAGAGTAAGAGTAAAGTTCATTCTTCAAAAATTATACGGGAACTAAGTATTCCCAAAAGTTAAAAAAATTTCACATTTGAGCAAGAAAGGAAATTGAGATTTCCAAGAGAGCTTTTAATCTAAGTTTTGAGTAATTATGTCAAACCAAAGAAAGAGTTTTGTTTTTACAAATATATGAGCTAAAATATATTTTGGGATTAGTATTGAGCACCGATATGGGGGCGAGCTTGAGTTTAGATAACTCACGGCTCCATAAACCATGTAGCCATCATGGGTAGTAAAGGATCATACTTTTTAGATGACTTCTTAAGATGCTTGTAGAATTGACTAGTGGATCCACATAGTTAAGCGTTCTATAAGACGACAAAGTATAGGACAGTTCTGGCAGCGTGGGCAAGACGCTGTATCACCACTTAGGCTCATAGTGGTGGTTGTCGATTAGTGAAAGTCCCATAGAAACTTTATTATGTTATTATATGAGTAAAGTTGAGTTTGTTATTGTATTTTCTTTTACGAACTAAGTTGTTTTCTACTGTTTTAAAGGCCTTCTATATATTGCATGTGTTTTATTACTTTATATTGAGTTAAGTTATTCAAGAGTTGAGTAAAGCCAAGGTAAGTGTTTCTTTCAGATTCTTTTCGAGCTTAAGTTATGTTTAGCATTCCAACTTGCATACTCGTACATTCAATGTACTGATGCCAGTTGTCCTGCATCTTATTATGATGCAGACGCAGGTAATCAGGATCAACATCCAACTCCTCGTTGATCCAGTTGAGCACTCAGAGTCAGTTGGTGAGCCTCCTAGATTTCCGGAGGATCCTTTTATTGCTTTCGGTATTTTTGTACATTAGGATGTCGTGGGTCTTGTCCCGACGTCCATCTCAGTTGTTTAGAGGCTTCATAGACGAAGTTAGTGATGTTAGTTCATGAGTTTTTACTTTCCTTTTCAGTTAAGTTGAGACTTGAGTTGCCACTTTGGCAGTGAATGTTATTATAATACATTCTAATTTATATTTTGAGCAGTTCAGTTTACTTGTTTTAAAAGTGTTTATCTTGAGTAAAGTCTTCCGTTGAGTAAGTAAGCCATGCCAAGGGCTCACTTGGGGTCAGCAATGGTTCTCGAGTGCCGGCCACGTCCAGGGTGTAGGCTCAGGGCGTGACAACCAGTCTATGGTCCGTCTGTTGTTCCATCGGTACTAGAACTAGTTCCAGAAAAGGCTGCAATTTTTCCATCTTGTCAAATCTGAGGTTTAACATTATATCCCCCTTGGGAACAGTCATCCCCAAATGAGATTCAAGATATCATACGGAAGGTAGGAACTTAAACCTATCAATCCAACATGAATGTATTCACATAAATGCAATATCCAAGGAGGAAACATCAACTCCAAGCTAAAACATGTTCAAAACATCATTTCATAAGGTCTATATGCAAATCATACTCAAATTCTGATAAACATGAAGAAATCAATCAAGTTAACTCATTTTCTCAAAATTTAAGCTTTCTATGAACATGCATAAATGAGCAAACCATGGGAATATCTAAGACACATGACACCAAAATAATAAACCATGAGGAATCGAATACCTCAACCTAGAGTAGGGACGGTGGGAAAAAGATGAGGATAACGGGACATTATCTCGGTCTCCCAAGTAGCACCCTCAACTAACTGATTCCTCTAAAGAACCTTTACGGAAGCAACTTCCTTGTTTCTCAACTCCTTAACTTGCCGGTCTAAACTCTCAATCAGAACTTCTTTATAAGAAATATTCTTTTTAACTCCCAAACCTTTTAAGTGAAATATGGATGTTGGATATCCAAAACATTTCTTCAATAGAGATACATGGAAAATTGGATGTGTCGATGCCAAATCATTAGGCAAATCAAGTTCATAAGCAACTTTACCAATTCGCTTCAAAATCTTATATCGGCCCACATAGCGGAGACTAAGTTTCCCTTTCTTCCCAAACATCATCACACCCTTCTTGGGTAAGATTTTCAAGTAGACCCAATCATCTACATCAAACTCAAGGTCTCTCCTTCTAACATCGTCATTGGAATTTTGCCGACTTTGAGTCGTTTACAGCCTTTCTCTAATAAGACAAACTTTTCCCATAGCCTCATGCACCAACTCGGGACCTATCAAAGCGACTTCACCAACTTCAAACTAACCTATATGATATCTACACCTTCTACCATATAGAGCCGCGAATAGAGCCATACCAATGCTAGAATGATAACTTTTATTGTATTCAAACTCAATCAAAGGCAAGTGATCATTCTAATTACCTTTGAATTTAATTACACATGCTCTCAACATATATTCCAAAGTTTAGATAGTACACTTTGGTTGACCATCGATTTGTGGAGGAAAGGTCGTACTAAGCTTAACATGAGTACCAAGGCCTTTTTGGAAAGATTTAAAAAACTAAGAAGTGAATTGGGTACCAGGATCGGAGATAATGGATAGGGTCACTCCATGCAACCTAACAATTTCCCTCAAATACAACTTGACATAGTATTCCCTCAAGTAAGAAACCATCACGTGAATGAAATGAGTCGATTTATTTTCGATCCACAATAACCCAAATGGAATCATGTTGCCGCCGGGTGCGAGGTAAACCAACAATAAAGTCCATATTCAAATATTCCCACTTCCCAGTACAAATGCTTATATCTTGGGAGAAATCTCTCGGCTTTTGATGCTCAACTTTCACTTGTTGACATTTAGGACACTTAGCCACAAATTTTGCAATATCCTTCTTCATTCCATTCCACCAATAGACCTCTCGAAAGTCACAGTACATCTTGGTGGCTCCCGGGCAAATGGAATATCAAGAACTATGGGCTTCTAATAAGATTTTCTCTCTCAAAACATTTACATAGGGAACATATAAATGACCTTTATATCTAACCACTCCATATCCCCCTTGGGAGAAAGCCTCAACTGACTTCTTAATCACCGCTTCCTTCAATTCAATCAAGATCGGGTCAAGACCTTGCTTGGCTTTCACATCTGCCACAAAAGATAATTTTGAACCATTATGAACCATAACACCACCTTTGATGGAGTCAACCAATCGAACACCCAATCGTGCCAATATATGAACATCTCGAACCAACTCCTTATTATTATCCTCAATATGAGCAACACTACCATCGATAATTGACTAAGAGCATCCGCCACCACATTTGCCTTGTCGAGGTGATAGAGAACACTAATGTCTTAATCCTTTAGTAATTCAAGCCACCTTCTTTGGTGAAGATTTTGATCCTTCTGTTTAAACACATATTGCAAACTTTTGTGGTCGGTAAAACATCGACATGTACACCATATCTGTAATGCCTCCAAATTATTAAAGCAAACACAACTGTCGCTAATTCTAAATCATGGGTAGAATAGTTCTTTTCATGATCCTTAAGGTGCCTTGAGGTATAGGCAATGACTTTTCCATTTTGCATAAGAACACATCCTAACCCAATTCCTAAAGCATCACAATAAACAACAAATCTGTCAGTTCCTTCTGGTAAAGTCAACACCGGAGCGAAAGTAAGTCTATCTTTCATTTCTTGGAAACTCTTGTCGCATGCTTCTGACCTTATGAACTTAACTTTCTTTTGGGTCAATGTTGTTAATGAAGAGGCGATAGAAGAAATCCCTTCCCCAAACCTTCTATAATAACTGGCTAAACCCAAGAAAATTCTAATATCCAAAGGGGATAGAGGTCTAGGAAAACTCTTAACCGCATTTGTCTTCTTAGGATCTATGGGGAAATATGCATAAAATAGATATGGAAACATTCATAGCTTAAACATGCAAGGTGCGACCAAAATTTAAACATTTGAAAGCTTAAAAAAACAACAACATGTGAATCATAAGATATGGTCAACGCATTTGAAGTAAGAGACATAAGAAAGCTTAGAAGAAACATAATCATTTTTGTGAGATATTAGCTTTAGCTGACAATAAGACCATGATATCTATGTCATGGAATCTGGCATATCCCACATACCAAAAAAAGGGATTCTACATGCCAATGTAGAACTCGTACACATCATCTTTTGTTAAAGTGGAAACCTACGGAGGCATGTAGTTAGGGACTAGAGGTTGCTACTACAGACTACCTTATTTGAGCTTCAACCTCAAAGCCCTCCCAGTGCTAAGACTAAATCCCAACGGAATAGATAAAAGTCAAATGTCATTATAACATAGGAAAAGAAATGATGTATACCAATCCACATCTTAAAGATCAGAACATATAATAGCTTTTTAAATGATAATTCAACCATAGGTGAGAAAACCTTTCACCAATGTGAATCCATATGTGAGAAATATCTTTCACAATCATGATCATAATCGTATGTGAGAAAACATTTCACAACAATATTGATACTTTCATCTAAAAACACTTTATAATCATAAACATCATTTTCATAAGACATGCATAATCTTTTAAAATTCATAGTTCATAGGTTCATGGGTTTTTCATAAATTCTTAATTGAAAGTCATGGATCATGCTTGGGTTCATATAATTTCAACTAGATATCATGTAATTTACATTAAATCATGCAATATAAAATTAAAAAAATAATAAAAACATAATTGAATGAGACCTATGTTAAACTAAGAAGATCCCTAAATTGATCAATTGAAATTGAAAACATTGGGGACCCCATGGAGGAATGGACTCCGTGGGTGAATACCCACATACCTTGATACTCAAAACCCAAGTTGAATGGTGAATTTATGACCTTGGAGTGAACCCTAGCTTCTTCTTCTTCCTTAGGTTGAGAGGAAATTTAGGAGAATGAATTTTGTTGAGTTTTGGGGAAATAGGTGAATGGGTTTAAAGTGAGTAGATTTAGGACTCAAAATCTCTATATAAGGCTTATGATAGATGACAAAATGGCATAGTATAGGCTTAAAACATTTAGGAAAGACCCAAAAGCTCTTAAGAACTAACTATCGAAACTGTTCTACGGGTTCGACCAATGGACCATAGAACTTTTTACGGTCCCTACTGGTCAACCGTAGACCAAGTACTGGGGCTTTAATCCCCCAATTTTTTACAGGACCCTTCTATGATTCATAGGATTTCCTACCGTCTATAGAAATCTACCTTGAAACTTATAATTTGACTAAGCGTGGATCACTTCTACAGATCACACGACCCATAGATCACTTGACAGACCATACGAGTCAACCATAGGAAGCGGTACTGGACTTGATTTTCAAAAATTATTTTCCTCCTTTCTACGAGACTGTTCTACAACTTGTAGAAAGTTTTACGAACTACAGACTAATCTCATAAGCCTAAACTAGTAGCCAAAATTCATGCATTCTTTTCCCTTTTCGAAATCCAACGTGTTACATTCCACTTTCAAACAGAAAAGTCTGCCTAGCTCGTGGACAAGGATAAATGTAAGGTATCTCATTTTCTTTCTTAAAAATAATATTTTCCCACTTTCTCATATACCAGTGAATCATGATATGTTGAATGAGGATGAATGCATCACAACACATACAACACAAGACATAATCTATTACTCGAGGATATGAATAACATAAAATCTTTAAACTCAATAGGTCATGGACATGTCCTCATATGATAGGTTAGTAGAGAAACCATTTGAAAAAACATTTCTTTCATTTAAAAATGATCAAATATTGATTCAAGCCCCTATATCGGGCATCTCAATACAAATATAAAAATAAGTCACACAACCCCTCACACGGGTAATTTCTCAAATAACATAGGTTTTCAACAATAATTAAGGTATCACATGAGGCCTCCATACAGGCTAAGCATCACAAAAATATCTCACACAACCTAAACAAGAAAGTCAATGCATATAACCTCTAAAATTTGTACTCCAACTCATGTTACAAATAACTTCTTAAGAAAGATTAACTACTCATCTCAGTTTAAAAGAGGAATAACCAAACCTACGTCGAAGGTTAAAACTTCACCCGAATAACTCTATCAGAGCACTCCCCCAGCTAAATGATCACCAAAACAATCCCCAACAATCAAAAATTGAAAGAGTTCATCAGAAGGATCCCAACGATACCCGTATTGATAGGATTAGAATCTGGGGTAAAATAGTCCAAAAATTCCTTTGGAAACCAGAAGGCTAAAAATCTGATTTTTATTTGAAAAACACAATCTACAACCAAAAAAGAACTCATGGTTGAAAAAACTATTAAAATCGATCAAGAAACAAGCTCCAATTCATAAAAATACAAAACTTCTAATTTAAGGGGAAAATCCCAAAATCCACATTGAAATCATGATTTGAAGATGTTTTCAGACGATAAAATTACAAGGATTAAACAAAGAATTGTTAGGGAAAGCTTACCCCCATGAGTTTTCACAAAAATGCTCCAAAAATTGCTTCCCCAAAGGTCCAAAGGATTCAAAATGGTGGAAATGAGGAAAATGGAAAGAATCCCAAATTAAGGTTTTGTTCATGTAAAAATTGGTCATCACGATTACGAGCCTCTAACTCTCGCGAACGTGAAGAACACATAGAATCACATCGCGATCGTGAGATCCCTATCCGCGATCGCGAAGGCTAAAGAATGGGTTCATCATGAATGCAATCCTGAGGACCACGATCGCGACGACACATTGCGATCGCGAGCTAACGAGCCGCAATTGCAAAGCTCAAAGTGACCTACACTTGAAACCAGAAACCAGCAGCTCAACTAAAGCAAAAAGTCCCCGAATAGACTCTCGGAAAGTCGTTCGGGGTCCGATAAAAAAAAATGGACATGCTTCCCCACTAAATTTGATATTTCAAACTCAATGGAATTATCGAATTTCTAGGAAAAGGTCAAATGACGGAAATACCCTCTAAGACCTCTCTTAAGGATTAAAACTTAACTTCCCGCCTAAACACCGAAAACTCAACCCAAGGCCTCAGAACCCTGACCAACCATCTTACTAGCTCAAAATCAGCGTTCCAGATGCGATGGAGCTGATAGAAATTCTATTTGACTCTCAAAACTCAAAATGTTGACCAAAGTCAACCATATCAATAACATTTAACTAAAAAAGGTCAAAATCACCAAAATTACTCTGATTGCATTGGGGACCGCACTAACCATTTTTAAGAAACAGACTAAGCATGAAAACACTAAGGAAAAGGACAAAATGGTCCTTTTACAAATAAAAGTAATTTCACAAGAAATGGGACAATACATTTACATTTTTATGCATTTCCCATACTAAATACATTTATTATACCAATGCATATTTGTGCCTATATTGTCTCATAATATAGAATTTGATGCTCCTCCACCCAGACACACTTAGGTGGATTTCTCTACTGTTGACTAAATTGGATTGGTGAGTCCTCACGATTCGAGGGCAAGGCCATGGACAGTTTTAGTGCTTTGATGTCTTTTAAGTTTTTATATTATTTTGGTGACCTAGGGATTTGTCCAAGTCACATCTATGATAGTAGAAGGCTTATGTCAGACTTAGTAGTATTCCTCATATTCTCTTATGTACTTTGTTGGTATCCTTTATGCCATCTTATGGGTTGAGACTTATATTGCTTATTTTCTTTTATCGTGTTTCTTTTACATCCTGCCTATGAGAAGTTGCTTTTTAGGGCCTCTCATGGTCATATTTTTCATGTAACATTTAGGGTATACTTTGAGCCGTGAAATAAGTTATCATAACGGTGGGACATGTCGTTATATTTTTTCAGTCCTGGTTAGCCAATTAACTATCCAGATAATAAATGATATTTTTACACTTCAATTTATTTTACTAACTGACAAATCAACAATCAATTTTATTTTCCTCTTTAAAAGCTAATATGACATTATCAGTTCACACTTTTTTTGTTTTTCCTGAAAATTCTACTCTGGTAATTACTGCGTGTCTTAATATATAATAATGACAAATTTTAGTCTACTTTGTAGTCTAACTTTTTTATTCCCGAGAACCTCCGGATCACAATGATGTAAAACAATAATTAATTATACAGATCTGTCTTTTACATATATAAATACATCCTTAAGTGTATCATCTTCAACATAGTTTATTTCTTTCATTTGTTCTAGCAAACAATTATCATCAAGTGTCTTTCTGCAGAAAACCATCTTAGTTAAGAGAAAAAAAATGGCGCCTTATACTAATGCAATTGCGTGTTGAGTGTGTGACAAAATCTTTCCACATCCTTTGCCATTACTCTATCATTTTGATCAAGTTCATGGAAGAGAAGGCTATGGTCTAGCAATACAACGAAGTGGTAAGACCATACATGAATATATTAATTTAAATATTTTTATTATTTGGTGTAATAATTTGATGCTCATTATTTATTTGTCCGACTAATTCTATTTGTGTCAAGTAGGTTTTTTTTTGTGTTACCTCTTTTGAGACCGAAGATGATTCGTTCTGGTTTGATCATAAAACCACCATCTTGATAGGAGGAAGAGGAACTTTGAATTTTTAGTTTGTTTGAAAACTTCCTTACAAGGGAAATCACTCCTATCTAGGGTAATCCCCCCTTATATTGTTGGGTGAAAATTCATTCTAAACGGAGGCAAATCACCTTTTTAAAGAGGAAGGTGAACTTTAAATTCTTAGTTTATGTGAAAAACTTCCTTACAAGGGAAGTGATTCTAACTAGTGTGTGTATTTCAACATTCCCTTTTAGGAACGTGATTCATTTAGTTCGATCGGTTAATCACATTTTTTATGAGAGAAAAAAATTATTTTGATTATTACTTTACTTGAAAACATTCTTTACAAGGAAAAACACTTTCAACAAGAATGTTTCTAATTTTTCTTTAAGGGAGGAAATTTATTCAAGTCCCTTCGATAATCACCTTCTTTATAGGAGGAAGAGGATCTTTATATTCCTAGTTAATTTTAAAACTTCCTTATATGAATAAGTGATCCCGACCAAATTTTTATAAATTCCTTTTTAAGGTGGGAATTGATTTTGGTTCGATTAGCAAATCACATTTCTTAAAATAATTTTGATCAAAATGTTCCTCTTTTCTCGAGTTCAAATTTAAAAAATTATTAAAAATTTAGGGATTACATCCAATCAGGCCCCATCTGGTATATATGTATGATAATAAAAGCTCGATTAATTTAGATTTTTCTTATGTACATTCTACTGATGGGGGAAGGACTCTTGATTAGAGATTGACTATACATAAGAGTGGATGAGTCTAATTCATCTCAATGCTTGTTAGTGACATGTAAATTCTTCCTATAAATTTGTTTGATAATTTAATTCTACTTTAACATTATATTATTTAATGTGCAGGTTACCTTGTGTCAAGGACGACACATTTCAAATTAAATTCTAAACAAGGTCACTCTCAATTTGCTTCAAGAGCAAATGGTCAAGCTATTTTCCGTTCAATGATTGAAGAATCACATTCAAGGGGTCAAGTGAACAAAAATAAGGAGTTGAACCTAGTTGGTTTCACAAAGCCTTTGATCAAGGATCTGGACAAGCCATTCATTTTTGAAAATATTGAAGCTGATGAAGATCAAAATGTGGACTTAGAATTGAAGCTCTAGAATGTAGTGAAATGATCAAGTGTGTGAAATAGATCCTAAAAGTGCTCCTCTAGTGGTGTTATCCCAAACTTAGGTTTTTAATAGTATTTTTCTTTATTAGTATCTTAGTTGTCCTTCTTGTCATATCCACCTCTCCCCACCCCCACCTTTTTATTTTATTTTGAGTCGAGTCTCTTAAATGTTGGTATAATAAAGTTTAAAACTTTTTGAAACAAAATTAATTTTCTTACTTTTCTTTTTATCAAATGTTCAAAGAATAATTGCTAATAAGAGTGTTTTTAATTTTTCTAAAAACTCAAATAAGTATATATATATATATAGACACACACACTCCCTCTGTTTAAAAGAGACAAATCTCTTTCCTTTTTGACAACACTTTAATTTCAACTCTCCACATGGCATATTTTTTTTAAGGCCACGAGATTAAAAGGTATTTTAAATTTTCGTACATTTGACATAACTTTAATTTAGGACCACAAAATTAAAAAATCTTCTTTATTTTTTTAAACTCCATGCCAAGTCAAACTAGGTCACTTTTGTAAACCAAGGGAGTATATTAATTATATGTAATTTGTCAACATTTGAGGGATGTTTAAGGGTAAAGTAGTCATTCACTTTTTTGTCTTCCTAGTCACAACAGGAGAAACATACTCTTGATAACTTGACTACATAATTACCATGGGAGCTGATATTCTTCAGAGACAATTGCCTATTTTCTAAGTACAAGTATTTTAAATATACTTAAAAATATCAACAATGATTCCTTTCGATGAGTTGCATACCATCCTTTCTTTTTTCTGCATATAAATAGTGGTTCGGCTTTTTGGAATTCATCAGTTATATAGAATTCAAGTTCTTTTTATATCTTCAAATGTTAAATCCAAAATTCTTCATGAAATGTTAGAAGAAGGTGTAAACAATATATTACGTTTGAAAGAGTAGTGAATGGGCTGGCCTTATGAATATTTTTTTAAAAAAAATTCGCTTATATGTAAATAATAATAAAAGATACATGTTTATTAGATAACAAAAATATTAATTGATTTCTGCAGTAATTAATTAGTTTGATCGATTTCTACAATAAGCAACCAATACCAACATAGGAAATGGAAACAACTGAAGTCATCTAAAATCTATAACCAACACCATCATTCCCAATAGTGTAGTCATTCAAACTCAATCATTAGAAGTTCATCATGATTTTATGTAGGGTTATCAAATTTTAGATGTACTAAGTCGACAATATATAAATATATAGTAATCAGTCGACACAATATATAAATATATAACAATCAGGATATGGTGTTGTGAATTATTATTTTTGAACAGTTAATTAAGAGAGATTAATAAATTTTCACAAGAATATGAAAGGCAACCACCAAAATTTAGTTTTTCACATAGTAAATCTCATTATTCACACAAGATCTCAGATTTTATACAAAAGAGAAACCATCAAAAATCATATTCAAGCAAGAGGTCATATCAATTACACGAAAAGAACTCCAAATCAAATTAAATTAAATTATAAAAAACAAAATGAGAGAAATAATCACTAGAGAGAACTTGAGGAATGTATATTCATATAGATAGATCGAATGATAAAGATAGAAAAAAAATAAAGGTTGACCACAGGTGGGCGTTCAATTTTTGGATTTGGTAATTTGGTAATTGGTTGTTAAAAGTAGATATCAAATATCAAATTTTTAAATTTCGGTTCGGTAATTTGGTAAACGGTAAATTAAACTTTGATTTGGTACGGTATTTGATAATACTGTATTGAAGTTATAGCCAATTGCATTACAAAGTTAATTAATACTATTTCTCCAATCATTTTTATTTTTTATGTGGAGACACGATATAATAGAAGATGAACAAGTAAGAAGACATCAAGAAAAGGAAAAGAAAATTGATACAACTAAAAGACATTTGTATTTGGATTGTTCATGCTTATTCTTTAATTTTATCTTTGGATTTGTTGTAATGAGTAATGAATATGTTGTTATATGACCTTCAATAAGTAAATAATTTGGTATTCGGGAAATACCGAATACCAAATAGTACTAATGTCTCATATCAAACTCACACCCGAATACCATAATTCTTAAATTTTAATCTCAAATACCATACCAAATATCGAATTACCGAATACCAAAAATTTCGATTCGATTCGGTATTTTATGTCCAGCCCTACTTTTAGACATTTTTATGTAGTAGTAAAGTAATATTAGTATTCCTTTACTAGTCTCTTTTACGAAAAATATTTTTTTATTTTAGTTACTCATTTTAGAAAATCAAAAATAGTTATTATTCTCTTTTAATATTATTTTTATCATTTAATAACTACACAAAATACTAATGGTCAAATTAAGATTTTTTGAGATATATTTAATATAGATAATTTGGTAATGTGAACCTTTAAGATATAATTTCTTAAGTAAACTATCAAATTGATAGAGCACAAGTAAAAAAAAGATAATTAATAATAAATACGAAAATTTTTACAATGATAGAGGCACAACTAACAATAGTTGTTTGAGGCTCCATTGTTTGTTTGACATTTGAATAATGGGTCCATTTTCATACCTTTTTACCATCCCTTTCCCACTCACCCCCCTTTTCTTTCATTTTCTTATTTTTTTCCTCCTAACAAATATTCAATTCTCAACTAAAAACATTTGATTAGAAAAATTTACAAAATAAATATATTTTTTGTTAAAATAACTGAAACATTTTAAGCTTATTGTTTGATATTTTTTATAAAATAAAATTAACTCAAAACACAAACTAATTTACTTTAGCATATAAATTTGTAACACCTCGCTAAGTGAAAGAGCTAGAATTAGAAAGAGCCATTTTTGGAAAGAATGAAAAATCTAGAAATTTGTTCAAGTTATGTTAAGTTTGAGTTTTGGGTCAACTTCAAACGACCATAACTCCTAGATCAAGATGATTTAGGTGTACTACAAGATACCGTAGGAAATATCTTTGAATTATCTTTCCAAAGACACTGAGTTTGCTCAATTTCGAGTTCGTATGAAGGAGATATGCCCATTTGAAGTCGGGTCGTTTAGACAAGGAAAGTCTAAACCGGATTTTGGAAGGGTATTATGGTCTTTTCCTTACCCAATTAATTTATTTCGTTTTTAGTGAACTAATTAGGGTCAAAACTGAATTGGTTCAGTTTGCACAATTGAAAATTCACGTTAGGGCTTTAGAGAGAAGAACTCAAGAGAGAAGAGAAGAGGAAAGTCAAGATTCGTCGTCTTCGTAAGGAATTGATTGCGGATTTCATTAAGAATTTGATCCTATGAGGTATGTAAGACTTCATAACATTGGGTCCGTTCACCCACGTGCAAAATATGTTTATTTCAGCGTAAATTTGTCCTAAAAAGATTGAAAGTTTGAATGTTCTTGATGGGTGTTCTTGAATTGCTTTCATTCTTGAATTTGGGTTGAGTTTGAGGAGTTCTTGAGAGTTTAATGTCGATTATTAGAGTTACTTTGAGTTAGATTCTTGTGTATATGTTTTGGGTACCTGAATCTAAAGAGATGTTGAGAAAAAGAATCAAAATTAATTGAATTAAGGTTAGAAAACGAGAGGAAAAGTTCGTCAGTTTTGCCTGGGGCAATACTGGCGAACCCCCCCCCCCCGTTGCGCCAGGAAGGATGGGGCGACGCCTGCAGTGCACCAAAAATGAGCCCCAGTAACTTAGGGGTTGGCGCGGCACACCAAGAACGCACCCGGGTCATCTGCCCCACCCGTTTTTCATCATTTAGCCCGTTTAAGTCCTTCTAAAGTGTACTAACACTTCCTATTGATTCTAACTAATCTAAAAGACTTCTAAACACCTAGAAATCATCCATAAATGTGAATCATAACCTTGAATCCATAAATTCAAATTCAAGGAACGTTAAGAGCTAAGTCTAGAAATTTCATCGAGTCTTTTCAGGAAGTATTTTATGAATGGTTTAAACTTGTTATAAGACTTAAGTTTTGAGTTAAGTAAGAATAACAAATGAAGTTCATTTCTTCAAAGATAGTATATGGGAACTAAGTATTCCCAAAGAGTTAATGTTTTCACATTTAAACAAGAGAGGAAACACTGATTTCTAAGAGAGCTTTTGAGCTAGTTTTTGAGTAATTATCTCAAACCACAGAAAGAGTTATTGTTTTTAAAACATATGAGCTGAGTATTTTGGGAGTAGTATTGAGCACCGATGTGGGGACGAGTTCATAACAACTCAACGTCTCCATAAACCATGTAGCCATCGTGGATAGAAAGGGTCATACTTTTTAGATGATTCCTTAGTGCTTTTTAGCATAGACTAGTGGAACCGCATAGTTGAGGCGTTCTATATCCCGGTAAGTTATAGGGAAGTTCTGGCAGCGTGGGCGAGACGTTGTATCATCACATAGCTCGTAGTGATGGTTGTCGATTAGAGAAACTCCCACAAAGTTATATTACTTTATTATATATGTATATTGAGTTGTTTCTTACTGTTTAAAGGCTTTATATAAACTACATCTTTATTGTTGTTTATTTCTGCATTGAGTTGAGTATCCTTGAGT
The DNA here is from genome assembly GCF_000226075.1 of Solanum tuberosum. Classification (NCBI taxonomy): domain Eukaryota; kingdom Viridiplantae; phylum Streptophyta; class Magnoliopsida; order Solanales; family Solanaceae; genus Solanum; species Solanum tuberosum. The sequence continues at coordinate 2,877,566 of NW_006238931.1, read as the reverse complement.
TGAGTAAAGCTGAGGTAAGTGTTTCTTTCAGAATTCAGTTCAAGCTTATGTCATGTTTAGTTTTCCCCTCGCATGCTAGTACATTCAATGTATTGATGTCATTTGACCCGTATCATTTTATGATGCAGATACAGGTAACCATGATCAACATCCAGCGCCTCGTTGATCCAGTTGAGCACTCAGAGTCAGTTGGTGAGCCTCCTTACTTTCAGAGGACCCTTTTTTACTGCTTTATAGTTAGTTCATTAGGAGGTCGTGGGTCTTGTCCCGACGTCCATCTCAGTTGTTAGAGGCTTCATAGACAATTAGTTAGTTCATTTGTCATTATCTTTTTAATGAGTTATGTTCATATTTGAGTTGCCACTTTGGTTAAGTGAAATGTTTATTTCTAAAACATTCTGAGTTTAGTTTGAGACAGTTGAGTTATCTTGCATTTGAATTCTCCTCTTAATGCTGAAAGTCTTCCACTGAGAGTCTATCCAGGCCAAGGGTTTGCTTAGGGCCAACAATGGTTCTGAGTGCTAGTCCCGCCTAGGGTGTAGGCTCGGGGTGTGATAAACTTGGTATTAGAGAACAAGGTTCAATAGTCCTAGGGATTTTATGAAGTTGTGTCTGTAGAGTCCTAATTATCGGTGTGAAGTGTGCCATATCTATAATTAGGAGGCTACAACAATTAGGAACTATCTCATTCTTTCATATTCATGTTGTGCGATAGAGTTAATCTCTATAAAGTTTATTTCTAACTCGTGCTTATGCGTGTCTTTCAGTTGATCATGCCTCAACGAAGAGCTGTTAGAGGTCGTCCTGCTAGGCATAATGTCGAGGAACAAGGGGTACCTAATGCACCTGAAGTGCAACCCCAAGGGGAAGTCACCAATGCTGAGTTCAGGGAAGTGATCAGAATGTTAAGTCAAGCTGTGACCAACCAAGTTGGGCAGAGGGAGAACCAACAGGAAGTGAATGATACTTCAAGAATCCGTGAGTTTCTAAGGATGAACCCCCAAAGCTTCACTGGTTCAAGCACTACTGAGGATCCATAAAGCTTTATTGAGGAACTACAAAAGGTGTTTGAGGTTATGCACGTTGCTGATGCTGAGCGAGTGGAACTAGATGCATATCAACTGAAGAGTGTTTCTATGACTTGGTTTGACCAGTGGAAGAAGGGTAGAGCTGAGGGTTGCACCAATTTTTGAGTTTGGGCTATGTTTGAGGAGGCTTTCTTGGGGCATTTCTTTCCCCGTGAACTGAGAGAAGCCAATGTACGAGAATTCCTTACTTTTAAGCAGGATTCACTAAGTGTTCATGAGTACAGTTTGAAGTTCACCCAACTTTGCCAATATGCTCCGGAGATGGTTGCGGATATGAGAAGCAGGATGAGTCTATTTGTTGCTGGGGTTGTCTCGTCTATCAAGCAAAGAGGGCAATGCAGCTATGGTAATAGGGGACATGAATATAGCAAGGTTGATGGTTTATGTGCAGCAGATTTAGGGATAGGGAATAATTTAGAAACAAGAAGGCTAAGACATCGCAGAATGAGTTCGGGCAGCAAAAGAATAATGTGAACCGGCCTTCCTTCCAACAGAAACATAAGGGACCTGCTCCATCATCTGCTAGTGCACCTGCACCAAGGAACAAAGGTGAGTATAATAGTCAGAATTCATAGAATTTCATAGCTAGACCTGCTCAGTCTCAGGGTAGTGTGGCACAAGGAGGTAATTTGGATCCTACATGTGCTAAGTGTGGTAGGAACCACCCAGGTGCTTGTCGCGATGTCTCTACTGGATGTTTCAGGTGCGGCCAAGAGGGTCACTTCATGAAAGAATATCCTAATAACAGGCAAGGAAATGGGAATAGGGGCAATAGAGCCCAATCTTCTTCAGTTGCTCCACCAGATAGGGTTGCACCTAGAGGAGCTACTTCAGTGACTGGCGGAGGAGCAAACTGCCTATATGCTACCACTAGTCGCCAAGAGCAAGCGAATTCGCCGAATATTGTCACTGGTATGATCAAAGTCTTTAATTATGATGTTTATACTTTGCTAGACCCAGGAACGAGTTTATATTTTGTGACCCCATATGTTGCAATGATTTTTGATGTTCTTCCTGAGCAAATTTGTGAGCCCTTCAGTGTTTCTACACTTGTTGGTGAGTCTATTCTAGCTGAGAGAGTCTATCGTGATTGTGTTATTTCCATCAATCACAAGAGAACCATGACTGATTTAGTTGAGTTAGACATGGTAGATTTTGATGTCATTCTAGGTATGGATTGGCTTCATGCCTGTTATGCCTCCATTGTTTGTAGAACTTGAGTTGTTAAGTTATAGTTTCCTAATGAGCCAGTCTTTGAGTAGAGGAGTAGTTCAGCACTGCCTAAGGGTCATTTTATTTCATACCTTAAGGCGAGAAAGTTAGTTTCCAATGGGTGTGTCTATGGCTTAGTCCAAGTTAATGATTCTAGCGTTGAGACACCTCCTATTGAGTGAGTTCCTGTTGTGAGTGAGTTTCCTGAGGTCTTTCCAGATGATCTACCCGGAGTCCCTCTTGAGAGAAATAAATTTCGGTATATATCGTCTTCCTAATACTCGTCCTATATCTATTCCATCATATAGAATGGCACCATCAGAGTTGAAAGAGTTAAATGAGCAGTTGAAAGATCTCTTTGATGAGGGTTTTATTTGACCAAGTATCTCACCTTGGGGCGCTCCGGTCTTATTTGTGAGGAAGAAGGATGGTTCTCTTAGAATGTGTATAGATTACCGTCAGTTGAACAAAGTTACTATCAAGAATAAGTATCCTCTTCCGAGAATCAATGATCTCTTCGATCAGCTTCAGGGTGCCACTTGTTTTTCTAAGATAGATCTCAGATCAGGCTACCATCAGTTGAAAGTAAGGGAGTGTGATATTGCAAAGACAACTTTCAGGACCCGTTATGGTCATTATGAGTGTTTGGTCATGTCGTTCGATTTAACTAATGCACCTGCAGTATTCATGGACCTTATGAATAGAGTATTCAAGCCTTATTTAGATATGTTTGTTATCGTGTTCATTGATAACATTCTAATCTATTCGAGGAATGACGAAGATCATGCTAGTCATATCAGAATAGTTCTCCAAACTCTAAAGGATAGAGAGTTGTATGCCAAGTTCTCTAAGTGTGAGTTTTAGCTTAGGTTTGTGGAATTCTTAGGCCATATTGTTTCCGGTGATGGAATTACAGTTGATACCCAGAAGATAGAGGCAGTGCAGAATTGGCCTAGACCCACGTCTCCAACTGATATTAAGAGTTTCTTGGGGTTTTCTGAATATTATAGAAGGTTTGCAGAGGGGTTCTCATTTATTTCATCTCCTTTGACCTAGTTGAATAAAAAAACAGTGAAGTTTCAATGTTCTGAAGCTTGTGAGAAAAGCTTTCAGGAATTGAAAAAGAGGTTGACTACTGCCCTAGTATTGACCTTACCAGAAGGTCCTCAAGGTTTTGTGTGTATTGTGATGCGTCCAAAGTTGGTTTGGGTTGTGTGTTGATGCATAATGGTAAAGTTATAGCTTATACCTCCAGACAACTGAAAGTTCACGAGAGGAATTACCCAACCCATGATCTAGAGTTGGCTGTCGTAGTATTTGCTTTGAAAATGTGGCATCATTACCTTATGGTGTTCATGTGGATGTGTTCACCGATCACAAGAGTCTTCAGTATGTATTTAGTCAGAAAGAGCTTAATCTCAGACAGAGGAGGTGGTTAGAGTTACTCAAGGATTATGACATGAGTATCCTCCATCACCCATGTAAGGCTAATGTTGTTGTTGATGCCTTGAGCAGGTTGTCTATGGGTAGTACCGCCCATGTTGAGGAAGAAAAGAGAGAGTTAGTGATCTTAGGCATATTTATATGCCTAAGTTGTCAATAATTTCCCATAAGTCAATTAGATTGAAACATGATCTCTAGTCATTAGCTTAATTTTTGGTGTAAATTGGAATGATTGTACACTTACACACATGATTAGTTGTTTCAGGAACTCTCAAGGGAATTGAAGTCAACTTGAAGAAAAGAGACGTAAAAGAACATGAAAAGCGGCCAAGGATGAAGACCCTAGGGCCAGGCGCACTGCTAGGCGTGATGCGCCAAGGGCCAACATTCAGAGACGTCTCTCAGGCGCTCTGAGTGGCGCGACGCGCCTGGGCCAAATATTCAGAGACGTCTCTCAGGCGTGCTGAGAGGCACGGCGCACCAAGGAGGAAACTTCAGAGGCCAGGGTCAGGCGCGATGAGAGGCGCTGCGCCCTACCATGATGCCGACTTTTCCAGCGGAAATACAACTAAATAGGACTCCTTGTTGGTTGAGGATTGGGTCTTAGTTTTTATAATTATTATAAATAGACCCATAGGGTTCATTAGTAAGTGTTCGATTTTTGATTTAGTGTGCAAGAGCAAGAATTCAAGTTTGTAATAGGTTTTAATCCTTTAACTCTTCTAATTTTCTGGAAATTGCATGAACTATTGTATTTTCTTGTTTTCTAATAGCATGAGTAGCTAAACGCCCTAGTTCTGGGGCTGTAGCTATGAATGGATTGTTGATTATTTAAGGCTTTATGAATTAATTCTTGGTTGTCATTATAAATTACTTCTATATTCTTGTTTTAGTATTTCTTGACTGGCCATCTAGAGATAAATCTATTGTTTAACCTTAAAATCGGGAGAGGAGAGGTTAAATAGACCAGAGGATATGGAGAGCTTGATCGACCCGTTAAGTCGTGGTGATTTGTGTTCAGGAGTGACTCCCGGACGAACAACTCGCTTGGTTACGAAATAGGATGAAATATAAATGCTTGCCAATTAGTCTATTTATGCCCGCTCAACGATGTAGTTAGGTAGCTAATTGGGGTATGCGACGAGAGGTGTATAGCCCGACTCATATAATTAACCCTATAAACCAGTAACTTGACAACTGAAATTAGGTTTAGGCCAATAATAAGATACATGATATTCAGTATATGCTGCAGCCCTGGAATTGCTTGTAACTTGCTTGAAACATAATATTAAAGTCATTCACAATTAGTTACTTTCATTGAGTTCATAATTAGTAGTAGTCAACAATAAATCATTAATTCTTGAAGAGGTTACTTTTACTATTATTTGTAGAATTAAGTGTTAAATATAAGTTGATTATAAGTCTCTTGGGAATGATAACTCGTTTCTTAAAGAATATATATTACTTGCGTGTCCACGTGCACTTGCGTGTATACTGGGGAGCAACAATTAGCAAAAGATGTGCACATACTTGCGCGATTAGGAGTTCGACTAATGGATTCCACAGAAGGAGGAGCGATGGTGATGAATGGGGCTGAATTATCATTAGTATCTGAAGTTAAAGAGAAGCAAGACCAATATCCTATTTTTCTTGAATTGAAGGCAAATGTTCATAAGCAAAAATTAATGGCTTTTGAACAAGGGGGAGATGGCGTATTGAGGTATCAAGGTAGGTTGTGTGTACCAAGAGTGGATGACCTCCAAGAGAGGATCACGGAGGAAGCTCATATCTCCAGATATTCCATTCATCCGGGTTCCACAAAGATGTATCATGACCTGAGAGAAGTGTATTGGTGGAATAGTATGAAGAAAGGTATTGTTGAGTTCGTTGCTAAATGCCTGAATTGTCAACAAGTTTAAGTAGAGCATCAAAGGCCCGGTGGTATGGCTCAGAATATAGAGATTCCAGAGTAGAAGTGGGAGATGATCAATATGGACTTTATTACTGGTTTGCCACGATCTCGCAGGCAACATGATTCTATTTGGGTGATTAGGAATCGAATGACCAAATCAGCCCAATTTTTTCCGGTAAAGACTACCCATTCAACATAGGATTATGCTAAGTTATACATTCAAGAGTTAGTAAGACTGTATAGAGTCCCTGTTGCGATTATATTAGATAGAGGGGCACAATTTACTACACAGTTCTAGAAATCTTTTCAGAAAGGCTTGGGTTCAAAGTTGAACTTAAGTACTGCTTTTCATCCTCAGAAGGATGGTCAAGTAGAGCACACTATTCAGACTTTAGGAGATATGTTGAGGGCTTGCGTGATTGATTTCAAAGGTAATTGGGATGATCACCTACCTCTCATTGAGTTTGCTTATAACAACAGTTACCATTCTAGCATTCAGATGGCTCCTTATGAAGCTCTCTTTGGGAGAAGATGTAGATCTCCAATTGGATGGTTCGAGGTTGGTGAATCTGGGTTGATAGGACCAGTCTTTGTTCATCAATCTATGGAGAAAGTGAAAGTTATTCAAGTGAGGTTGAAAACAGCCAGAGTTGTCAGAAATCCTATACTGATGTTAGGAGAATGGAGTTAGAGTTTGAAGTAGATGATTAGGTATACTTGAAAGTTTCACCCATGAAGGGTGTTAAGAGATTTGGTAAGAAGGGGAAGCTTATTCCCTGGTACATTGGTCCTTACAAAATATCCAAGAGGATTGGCAATGTAGCTTATGAGTTAGAGCTACCACAAGATTAACAACGGTCCATCCAGTATTTCATATTTCCATGTTGAAGAAGTGCATTGGAGATCCTTCACTGATTATACGAACTACAGATATTGGTATCAAAGATAGCTTACCTTATGAGGAGATTCCTATTCAGATTCTAGAAAGCAAATTTCACAAATTGAGAACGAAAGAGGTAACATCAGTCAAAGTTCTATGGAGAAATCAGTTTGTTGAATAAGCTACTTGGGAAGCCGAATAGGATATGAAGAAGAGATACCCACATCTCTTTGAATTCGGAGAAGTTTCAAATCAAGGTCCTAATCCTTTCTTGGCTTTTATTTTAAGTTGGCATGTTGTATATACATTTTTGCTTGTTGGGTGTTTGAGCTAGTTGTTAGATGTCACACCCTTAGTCTGCTTAGAGTGATCTCATTCGAGGACGAATGTTCCCAAGGGGAAAATATTGTAACACCTCGCTAAGTGAAAGAGCTAGAATTAGAAAGAGCCATTATTAGAAAGAATGAAAAATCTGGAATTTGTTTTAAGTTATGTTAAGTTTGAGTTTTGGATCAACTTCAAACAATCATAACTCCTAGCTCAGGATGATTTAGGTGTTCTACAAGATACCGTAGGAAATATCTTTGAATTATCTTTCCAACGCCACTGAGTTTGCTCAATTTTGAGTTTGTATGAAGAAGATATGCCCATTTGAAGTCGGGTCGTTAAGATAAAGAAAGTCTAAATTGGATTTTGGAAGGGTATTATGGTCTTTTCCTTACCCAATTAATTTATTTCGTTTTTAGTGAATTGATTAGAGTCAAAACTGAATTGGTTCAGTTTGCACAACTGAAATTCACTTTAGGGCTTTAGAGAGAAGAACTCAAGAGAGAAGAGAAGAGTAAAGTCAAGATTCGTCGTCTTCGTAAGGAATTGATTGCGGATCTCGTCAAGAATTTGATCCTACGAGGTATGTGAGACTTTCATAACGTTGGGTTTGTTCATCCACGTGCCAAAGATATTTATTTCAGCGTGAATTCGTCCTAAAAAGATTGGAAGTTCGAATGTTCTTGATGGGTGTTCTTGAATTGCTTTCGTTCTTGAATTTGGATTGAGATTAAGGAGTTTTTGAGAGTTTAATGTCGATTATTAGAGTTACTTTGAGTTAGATTCTTGTGTATATGTTTTGGGTACCTGAATTTAAAGAGATATTGAGAAAAAAATTCAAAATTAATCGAATTAAGGTCAGAAAACGAGAAGAAAAGTTCATCAATTTTGCCTGGGGCAATGATGGCGCGACGCACCCCCATTGCGCCTGGAAGGCTGGGGAGACGTGCCAGTAGTGCACCAAAATGAGCCTCAACCTTATTGGGTCGTCTGCCCCCACCCGTTTTTCATTGTTTAGCCCGTTTAAGTCCTTCTAAAGTGTACTAACACTTCATGTTGATTCTAACTAATCTAAATGACTTCTAAACACCTAGAAATCATCCGTAAATTCAAATTCAAGGAAAGTTAAGAGCTAAGTCTAAAAAGTCCATAGAGTCTTTTCAGGAAGTCTTTTACAAATGTTTCAAACTTGTTTTAAGACTTGAGTTTTGAGTTAAGTAAGAATAACAAATGAAGTTCATTTCTTCAAAAAGAGCATATGGAAACTAAGTATTCCCAAAGAGTAAATGTTTTCGCATTTAAACAAGAGAGGAAACACTGATTTTCACTAGAGCTTTTGAGCTAGTTTTTGAGTAATTATCTCAAACCACATAAAGTGTTTTTGTTTTTAAAACATATGAGTTGAGTATTTTGGGACTAGTATTGAGCACCGATGTGGGGACGAGTTCATAACAACTCAATGTCTCCATAAACCATGTAGTCATCATGAGTAGAAAGGGTCATACTTTTGAGATGATCCCTTAGTGATTTTTAGCATAGACTAGTGGATCCACTTAGTTGATGCGTTTTATATCCCGGCAAGTTATAGGATAGTTCTGACAGCGTGGGCGAGACAATGTATCATCACATAGCTTATAGTAATGGTTGTCGGTTATTATATCCCGGCAAGTTATAGGATAGTTCTGACAGCGTGGGCGAGACAATGTATCATCACATAGCTTATAGTAATGGTTGTCGGTTAGAGAAACTCCCACAAAGTTATATTACTTTATTATATATGTATATTGAGTTGTTTCTTATTGTTTAAAAGCTTTATACAAACTGCATCTTTATTGTTGTTTATTTCTGCATTGAGTTGAGTAAAGTTGAGGTAAGTGTTTCTTTCAGAATTCAGTTCAAGCTTATATCATGTTTAATTTTCCCCTTGCATGCTCGTACATTCAATGTACTGATGCCATTTGGCCTGCATCATTTTATGATGTAGATACAGGTAACCAGGATCAGCATCCAGTGACTCGTTGATCCAATTGAGCACTCAGAGTCAGTTGGTGCTTCGTTACATTTGAAGGACCCCTTTTTACTGCTTTATAGTTAGTTCATTAGGAGGTCGTGGGTCTTGTCCCGACATCCATCTCAGTTTTTAGAGGCTTCATAGACAATTAGTTAGTTCATTTGTCATTATCTTGTTATTAACTTATGTTCAGATTTGAGTTGTCACTTTGGCTAACTGAAATGTTTATTTCTAAAATCCTTACTATCCGGATCCGCCCGGGTCAGCCCTCCACACGGGTAATCCAACAGATCAATTCAGCGATCGTTCATAACTATGCCTGGGTAATTTATATGTGACCTTAATCTGATTGTTCATTCTATCTTCATGATAGCAACATGCACCAATTATTATAGTAACTTAGTATGCTACAGTTCAACACAAACAGTTTAGCCCATCATTTGGGCTTAATATACAAAAAGAAATAATTTAAGAAAAGTACCTTAAGACGAACTTCCAGCAGATCAACCAACTTGCAAACTTTTATTCAAAGACTTAGAAAATATTACAAAGAAATTAGTTAAGAGAGAGAGAAGAAGGTGGGGCCTGCCTCTAACTAAACACACTACGTCCCCTTATATAGCACTAAGGAGAATCTTTTCCAAAATAAAAATACAAAAAGATATTGGGCCACACTTTTATAATGGCCACTAATAAAGCGATAAGGCCGACATACTAACATGGCCTTGCATTATTTTTACTAGCCGACAGTACTTTCGGATATTACTTTATAAAAGTATTTTGGCCTTATTACTTGTGGCCGACAAGTTTAGTAAAGTATTCTATTATACCATCTGTGGGGTCTTCATTCTTTGTTTTTCCCTTTGACAGTTGTGTTGGTGCTAGAAGATTCTTCTATTTGTTGTTGGTAATTTCGTAAAAGAGCCTCGATATCGATCTTTTATAAAGATAGAAGAATATCTTTTACGAAATTACCAACAACAGATAGAAGAATCTTCTAGCACCAACACAACTGTCAAAGGAAAAAAAAAGAATGAAGACCCCACAGATGGTATAATAGAATACTTTAATAAAGTTGTCGGCCACATGTAATAAGGCCAAAATACTTTTATAAAGTAATAGCCGAAAGTATTGTCGGCTAGTAAAAATAATGCAAGGCCATGTTAGTATGTCGGTCTTATCGCTTAATTAGTGGCCATTATAAAAGTGTGGGCCAATATCTTTTTGTATTTTTATTTTGGAAAAGATTCTCCTTAGTGCTATATAAGGGGACGTAGTGTGTTTAGTTAGAGGCAGGTTTTACGAACCCCCCCCCCACCCCCCTTTTCTCTCTCTTAACTAATTTCTTTGTAATATTTTTAAGTCTTTGAATAAAAGTTTGCAAGTTGGTTGATCTGCTGGAAGTTCATCTTAAGGTACTTTTCTTAAATTATTTCTTTTTGTATATTAAGCCCAAATGATGGGCTAAACTATTGTTGAACTGTAGCATACAAAGTTACTATAATAATTGGTGCATGTTGCTATCATGAAGGTAGAATGAACAATCAGATTAAGGTCACACATAAATTACCCAGGCATAGTTATGAAAGATCGCTGAATTGATCTGTTGGATTACCCGTGTGGAGGGCGGACCCGGATAGTAAGGATTTTCATATACCTTTGCCAGGATTAATTTATGTAAGTAAAGGTTCCTCATAGTCTGTTTGTGAGATCCGTATAATTTAGAAGCAAATTCAATACTTCTATTAATAGGACTAATATTTCCTCTTTCAATATTATGACCAAGAAACCTGACATTTGTTTTGAACAAATCCATCTTAGGTTGAGATATTACTACCCCATTTTGAGTAATAATCTTTTTAAACAATTCTAAATGTTTATAATGAGTTTCCACATTTTTGGAAAATACTAAGATATCATCTATGTAAACAATTATAAAATTGTTGTATGGTATAAAAATACCATTCATAATTTTTTGGAATTTTGATGGAGCATTATTTAAACCAAAAGGCATAACGTTCCATTCAAATTGTCCCATTGGTACATTGAAGGCGGTTTTGAACCTGTCTGACTCAGCTATCTGAATCTGCCAATAACCTGATTTCAGATCAAATTTAGAAAATATAATAGCATCATAAACTCTATCTAATAAGTTTTTCTTATTAGAAATAGGATATCTGATCCATCTTAAAGCTTTTTTAAGCGGTTATAATTTATTACCAGTCTAGGTGCTCCTCTTTCCTGCTCAGCATGTTTATTAACATAGAACGCCGCACAAGACCATGATGACTTGGACTGACTTATAAGTCCCTTCTGAAGTAAGGAACTGATTTCCTTCTTGCACAACTCCAAATATTCTGAATTCATTTGGCATGGTTTTGCCTTAGTAGGAATATTAAACTTATCAAAGTTATCCTCATATGGAAGACTAACTACATGCTTTTTTCTGTTCCAGAAATCATTAGGATGATCTCCACAAATATCAAGGGAGAACTGATTTTGAAAAATAGCTATTTTTTCCTGTAATTTAGAATTTTGTAAAATATGATCAACTTCTATACTATTGATCTCTTGTTTTATAAAACTAACTTGATTATTTTTTGAAATCAATTGGGCAGTTAAATTATTAACTTACTAGTAAAAGGTTTTGTAATAAACTCAAGTATGAAAGACTTATTATTCCAAGTACCAATAATTTTATTATTATCCCAATGAGTAAATGGGAAAATATCATTTATAAAAGGGACACCCAAAATCATTTGATTGGTGATATCTTTTACTAAAACAAAGCTTTGAGGAACACAACTTTTTCCTTTGCAGATAAAGGCTTTTGGTAATTTAAATTTGATATTCATTTTGCTACCATTAGCAGAACGAAGACTATGAATAGTTTTATGAAAATATCGTGAAGGTATAAGTCCTTCTTGAATACAGTTTAAATCAGTTGCACTGTCAAAAAGAGCTATACATTCTTTTTTGTAATTATAATCAATTAAAAGGGTAATTTTTGTATAAAACTTTTGTGAAGTAAAATCTTTAAGACTATGAAGAAAATCTATTTTATTATTTTGTAAATAAAGATTTTTCATAAAATCTAAACTATTATTTTCTCCTTCAAGAGAAGATGACGATTCCGAGGCATTACCCAAATCTTGAAGGCTTTGAATAGCATAAAGTCTTACCTCTATTACGACATTCTTTTCTTTTAGGCGAATAATGTCTTCCTTGAGATTATTAATCTCTTCTTTCAAATCACTGATAGTTGTAGGAGAACTTATTATTTTTATCCTTTCAAGTAAGAGGTTTTTAACCTCTGCCATGGTATATGAACCATCTTGATAGGAATCTCTTCAGGAATATGATCGATACCCTATTCTTAATAAGAAAGACTTATTAGATAGAGTTTATGATGTTATTATATTCTCTAAATTTGATCTGAAATAAGGTTATTGGCAGATTCAGATAGCTGAGTTAGGCAGGTTCAAAACCACCTTCAATGTACCAATGGGACAATTTGAATGGAACGTTATGCCTTTTGGTTTAAAGAATGCTCCATCAGAATTCCAAAAAATTCTGAATGATACTTTTATACCATACAACAATTTTATAATTGTTTACATAGATGATATCTTAGTATTTTTCAAAAATGTGGAAACTCATTTTAAACATTTAGAATTGTTTAAAAAGATTACTACTCAAAATGGGCTAGTAATACCTCAACCTAAGATGGATTTGTTCAAAACAAATGTCAGGTTTCTTGGTCATAATATTGAAAGAGGAAATATTAGTCCTATTAATAGAAGTATTGAATTTGCTTCTAAATTTTCTGATGTTATTACTAACAAAACTCAATTGCAGAGATTTTTGGGAAGTCTTAATTATGTGGCCCCTTTTATTAAAGACCTAGCCAAAAATACAACCATATTATATGACAGGCTGAAGAATAATCCTAAGGCTTGGTCAAATTATCTTACTAAAGCAGTCAAAAGGATTAAGGAGAAGGTTAAAAACCTTCCATGCCTGACTTTGGCCAATCCAAATAAGAAGAAAAAATCTTCAAAAAAGGATTATGAAAAATGGAAGAAAAAGAGAATAGAAAAGAAGCTCAGAAGAGCTGAAGAAGGGAAAGGAGACTCTTCTAAGAGAAAGAAAAAGTATCGACATAATTATAAGAAGTCTTATACTTTCCACAAACAGACTATGAGGAACCTTTACTAGATCACGAGGAAGCTTCAAATGAAGAAAAGGCTGCTTTCTAAATCAGAAGCCATAGCGTTGTATATGGAAGAAGTAAAGAAAGATTTAATGAGAAATCTTGATATCAAAATTAAAGATGATATCTCCATGGCTTCAGCTAGCCATACCAATGATGATAATGATACTACTTGCATAGCTGGTGAAGGACAAGATGCTGATAGCAATGAAGAGATCGATATCAAGGCTCTTTTATGAAATTACCAACAACATATAGAAGAATCTTCTAGCACCAACACAGTTGTCAAAGGGAAAAACAAAGAATGAAGACCCCACAGATGGCATAATTTAGCCCCTTATAGGGATATTTATCGTTTTATGCATATTGGCTTAGTATAGGTGGTCTTCAAGCCCCTTACTTTACGTAATCTACCTGAAAGATTTATAGCAGCCTTACATGATGGTAGAAATTATAACTGGGAAAAATCTTTGATAGGAATTATTCAAACTAGTCTAGTTTATGGACCAGTTTATTTTAATGTGTATCCTAATTTGCAGATTTCCTTGTAGGATGAGAACTCATTAAGTTCTCTTATATTGAATGTTAAACTTCATGGTTATGATTATATACCTGGAACTGAAGTTGTTTGTATTTGTTATAGAATTTATTATAAACGTTTGCATACTTTAAACCCTATGTGCAAAATGATTGATTTCAAAAATGAAACTATTCTTATAGAAACTAATTTCGATAAATCTAAAGTAGTTACTAGAAGACCTATCAAGCGGGAAGAAATTGATTTTCCACAAGAATGGATTATTGAAAGTGCTACTCAACCTAGAAATAACATTAATACTGAAATTTCTGAAATTGAACAGTTAAATGATGGAACTGTTAAAATTAGATTCTCTGATCCTATTAGCATGCATGATAGTATTGATAATCATAGAATGTCTTCTAGAATGAATAGATCGAATTCTTCATACATATCTCCTATTGATTATATTGTGCAAGCTCCTTCTCGTGCATCTACTTCTCAAATTAGAGAAAAATTATAAATGTGACAATATAAAAATTGATAAGGATAACATTGCTCGATCTATTTCCAGGGCTAGCTCAGATTTAGATATAACTGAATTTGGAATGAATTTTCCAGATGGATTGACTACATGATATTTGTTTTATGATGTCTGACAAACAAATTGATTTTAGTCCAGGTTCACCGGCAAGGGCCAGAATAGCCAAAGATTTTCAGCGAAAGAAATGGAAACTTTTTAGAAGTTGGTTTTTCGAGAATTTTAATAAAGAAGAACAGTTTGTTTTTCAAGAAGAATTTTATAAAGATCTTGTTGACTAAGGAATTAATCATCTAGTTGCTTTTGTTCCTGGTTTATGTGTAAACATGTTCATAACTATAGCTCAATGCTAGAGAAGGATTTTACTTCAAGTAACGGAGAAATTACTAAATCAGTTTTTCCTCCTCAACAGTCTTTTCAAATTAATAAGAATGATAAGGTTGTTAACTTTAATGCTTTTTCAAAATTATTTGAAAATGATACTGCTTTAGTTACTACTCTTCAAGTCAATGCCATGATTAAACAGAATAACTATGTAAACATTTATATGAGCAAATTTGGTGAACATATTATTTCTTTGCATGATAAAGTTGATAAACTAATTTCTTTATTGCCTACTAAGATAAAAGGTAAAGAGAAAGTGGCCCATAGTAGCCTACAACCCCCGCCAGATATTGATGACTTTAAGATCAAGGATTATTCAGATCTTGAAGATTTCTTGGCTAAGAAATTCAAAGGTGGAGGTCTTCAGCCTATTAATCCTAGGAACTTATCAAAAGGAGAACCTAGTCATAAAAATGAATTTTTTGATGATATTAATAAGATCTCAGAAAATTATGCTAGAAAACCAGTCCAAAGGATGTACTACTATCCTAGACCTACTCCTCAAGATGTTTTGTTAGAAGAACATGAACATATTATAACTAATAGTTATAACAGGAAGGAAATCTATGTATGGAACATAGACGGGTATACAGATAGACAAATTTATACAACTGTCCATCGATTGCTGATGTACAACACTATCTGTAAGACTAATAAAAATAGTGATAAGACTATTGCAGATATGATCACTACAGGGTTTACAGGCCAATTGAAAGGTTGATGGGATAACTATCTCAATCAGGATCAAATGAATAAGATCCTCCAAGCAATTAAACAAGAAGGTGAACAGTATACACAGAACGCAGTTTATACATTAGTTCTAAATATTATAGAGCATTTCTCAGGAAGATGGTCAGATAATAGTGAGACTATTAGGACTTTACTACAAAACCTAAGGTGTAAGACCCTTACATCATTTAGGTATTATAAGGATGTTTTCTTGTGTAGAGTCATGGAGTTACCAGAGTGTAATAGCACTCACTGAAAATCCAAATTTATAGATGGGTTAACCACGCTCTTTGCTGAAAGAGTAAGGAAGTCTTTAAGAGGAGACAATACAAGTATAAATTATGAGGAAAATACTTATGGAAAACTTATAAGTGCATGTGTACATGAAGGACTTTCCTTATGCAATGAAATAAAGTTGAACCAACAGATTAAGCGACATCGCTTAAATGAAAGACAACAATTAGGAGAATTCTGCGAACAAGTCGCATTCGATGTTCCTAAACAGAAGTCCAAGGACAAGGAATATACTCCTAAGAAGAAAAAATCTTCCAAAAAGGATTATGAAAAATGGAAGAAAAAGAGAATAGAAAATAAGCTTAGAAGAGCTGAAGAAGGGAAAGGAAACTCTTCTAAGAGAAAGAAAAAGTATCGACATAATTATAAGAAGTTTGATACTTGTCACAAATGTGGAAGATTTGGGCACTATGCAAAGGATTGCAGAGTCAAGGAAAAAATTAAAAACCTTGATAGATGATAATATTAAGGATTCCCTTTATAAGATTATGCTCAATTCTGATTCAGAAAAATCATAGTCGGAAGACAGCAGTAGTGAGGAGTCCTCAACAAGTGAAGATCTCAAAGCTCTTCAACAAGAAGATCTTTATAAGACTTCTAAAGATGAGTGTTTACCATGTCAACAAGGGCTCAAATGTGAAGCGGAAGAAGATGATCTTTATAAGATCTATTCTCAATTTAAGGATTTAAGCCTTAATGTCATTGATAATGACGATGTCTTGGATCTATTAAAAAATATAAAGGATCCAGAAGTAAGAGCTCAGATTATTGATAAAATCAGTAGTGCTCCCACATGAAGAAAGAAGGATCATATTCCTGAAGAGATTCCTACCAAAGATGGTTCACATACCATGGCAGAGGTTAAAAACCTCTTACTTGGAAGGAGAAAAATAATAAGTTCTCCTACAACTATCAGTGATTTGAAATAAGAGATTAATAATCTCAAGGAAGACATTATTCGCCTAAAAGAAAAGAATGTTGTAATAGAGGTAAGACTTGATGTTATTCAAAGCCTTCTCAAGATTTAGGTAATGCCTCGAAGTCTCTAAACTATTATTTTCTGCTTTAAGAGAAGATGACGATTTCGAGGCATTACCCAAATCATCTTTTAAAACATATGAGAGAAACTTTAAAGGTAACCTTGGTTCATTATTGTGGAAAGTAGTCTAAACCAACATAGAGATCATGTGAGCTATAATATGGAATCCGGTGTCTCCCACACCGAAAAAGGGTTGTCCTACTTGCCAAGGTAAGACCATGAACTTCTAGCTTACGTGGATTCACTAGCTAATGTCTATCTTAGACAATCATCCTAGGGGAGCACATAGGTAAGGGATTGTAACACCTCAGGAACCTACCAGATCTGAACAACAGAAATTTGGTGAACCACGAAGGGGTTCACGGACTGTGAAAGGTACCACGGTCCGTCGACCTACTCATGGTTTACACCCGGCCAGTGTGGTGGACCATGATGCCCACCACGAGCCATGGTCCCACTGACGAGCCATGGAATGGCCCGTCAAGTCAGACCAACAGACCCCTCCTAGCCCAAGTGAAGAACCATGGTGGCCTTTACAATATGTGGTCCTCCACACGATCCGTGAAATGGACCGTGGCTAGGAGGTCCAAGGACCAGTAAGCATTAGCCAGCAACCACGACCCACCGGAAGGACCGTGGTTCTATCAACGGTCCGTCAGTGGTTCAGTGGGTAGGCCTCGTCATCTTTTAAGTCAGGGTTGTTTTGGTCGTTTTCCCTATGCATTGGGCATTTAAAACTACATCGTTTAATACCTAAACTACGTCATTTTACTCAGTTTAATCCTATTATCCTAGTCAAACTAAGAGCAAAAAAGAAGAAAGAGGCACCAGTTTCCCAAGAACAATCAGAAGGTTTTCTTCAAGTTTCAGCCTCGAAATCAAAGGATTTCTTCGTAGATTTCGTCACCAAGTATGTGGGATTTCACTAGTGGATTCCCCTCATCCACTAGGTCCCTAGAATTTAGTCAGTTCCTTGATTCTCCATATCTTATTTAGACCTAAGGTTTCTAAAACCTTGGATATTTACTGTGATCTAGCTGTTGTAGTATCCTAAATTGAAATAACTTGTTTCTTGGAAAGTTTGCTTAATTCCTTGTATGAAACTCAGAACCCTAGTTTGTATAAATTCTCTTAGTTCACGAATTATACTTGCTAGGTCACTTAAACAGATAATCATGCTCCAGATTTCTAATGTTACATTATCAGTATATAAATGTTGCATTCTCAGTCAGCATGTCAGTATTTTAAGCAATTCAATATTTAGTGCATTTTAGCCTCATATGTATTCAGTTGGGAGTAGACTTAGCATCGAGTTGGACTAGGGTTCAGCGTACCCTCATAGTCCTAGAACTACGTGCCCGCGTAGGATTATTAGTCCCTTATGTTGGGCATCAAATTTAGTGATCACGCCAATCATGCCTTTATACCCCTGTCTAGGTATATTGGGTCCTCTCAATGGGGCGTATACATCGGACTACACGTTTAGCTCATGTGGTTTATGTCGGTTAATGGTAGCTCCCACAGTCAGACTCCTAGTGAATTTGACCAGGTTTTCAGTATATAGTTCAGCATTCAGTTTAGCATGTCATGTTCATGATTAGTACTTGGTCATTGCATTCAGCTTAGCTTTTCAGTTATGTTTCAGTATTTACATTTTTGCTCAATTTATGTCATTGCTCAGTTATGCTTTGTTCAACTTGTATATATTTGTTCATCTTAGTATCTATATCCTGCATGCTCAGTACATTCTAAGTACTAACGCATACTCTGTACTACATCCTTTCATGATGTAGGTTCAGGTACTCAGCATCCAGATCGCGCTTAGATCGATTCTTGGTCCACATTCAGTAGCTTCAGTGGTGAGTCCTCATACTTCGAGGATAATAGACATGCTTTTCAGTTTAGTTTTGTTATTCAATTTTCAATTTTGTTAGAGGTAGCTGGGGGGCATGTCCATGCAACTCAACTCAGTTAGAGGCTTTTCAGACATAGTATTAGATTCAGCTTGAGTTGTTAGGTGATTGTTTCAGTTATTACTAAACCCTTAGTATGTTTTACATATTCAGATTAGTTGGATTTTTTCCCATTTTAATTATCCATTGTTTTAGCTTCTGCATAGTACATGTTTTATTCAGTTATTCTCAGTATGCTTGATATATTCCAGACACAGGGTTAGCTTGGGGTCATTCGTGATCCTAGGTCCCGTGTAACGCCAAGAGGGTAGCCTTGGGGAGTGGCAAACTTGGTATCAGAGCATTAAGTTCAAGAGTCCTAAGATGTCTCATAGTCTCACTAAGTAGAGTCTCTTTCATGGGTGTGAAGCGCGCCACATCTATAAGGGGAGGCTACGAAGTGTTTTAAGAAAAAACTTCACTTTCTTTGTTATTCTTATCGTGCGTGGGTATGATCTAACTTATCCTTTTCTAATCCGTCGTTATGCATTTCAGATCATGCCTCCTAGTAGAGCTAACGCACGAAATGTTAATGCACGCAATGCACCATGAGGTTACAAATGTAGAGTTTCGGAATGCGATCCAACTATTGGCTCAGAGTGTGGCCAATCAGAACAATCAGCAGGTCCAGTTCCTACAAACACAAATGGTGGATTAGCTGCAGCTAGGGTTCGAGACTTTGTTCGGATGAATCCACCTTAGTTTCTAAGGGTCGAAGGTTGGTGAGGACCCACAGACCTTCATTGATGAGGTTAAGAAAATTCTTGGATTAATACAAGTGACTGGAACTGAGAGTGTTGAGTTAGCATCCTATCAACCTAAGGATGTGGCTCATATCTGGTTTACTCAGTGGAAAGACAACATGGGTGCAGATACAGCTCCTGTGACTTGGAATTGTTTTACTGGAGCTTTTTTGGACAGGTTCTTCCCAAGAGAGTTGAGAGAAGCTAAGGCATAAGGGTTTATGAACTTGAAGCAGGGTTTAATGTTGGTCTAAGACTACGGGATGATGTTCACCCAACTCTCCAGGTATACCTATTTCCTATAGTATAGGGGTATATTTGACTCTTTTCCATTATTATTATTATTATTATTATTATTTAAAGAATTATTTAAAATTAACGAGATATAATCATTTTAAAAAATTTAAAATTTATATAAAGATTTATATAAAAGATAAAGATTAAAAATTAAGGATTTGAAAGATATATTTAAAATAAAAAAATAAAAAAAATCTTTATTTAAATAAAATGGGAATATAAATAGGTAGTTTTATAACCTCCCATTAAATTCCCACACAAACACAAACTCTAAAAACTAATTAAGAGAAATTAATAAATTAACTAAATTAGATTACATACAAATAAAAGAAACTAATTTTAAAAGATATGAAACTTCACAATAAAAAATCGCATTTGTCCCATGTTGGCATTTAAAAAAAAAAATCATAATCAACAAATATAAGTTTTACAAAACATCAGTCTAATAATTAAAATAAAATGGAACTGCCATTTTAGAATCAAAACTAAATTTAAAAAAAATTAAACTTTATTGAAGAATTACGTAAAATTATCGTGATATAACCATTTTAACAATAATAATTATTATAATAATAAATTTAATATTTTAATTTTAATTTGAAATCAATTATAATTATTATTGTTTCTAAGTTAATCATTATCATTATTACCAACCAATTAAAAAGTTATATATTTTAATAATTTAAATCTTACATAAGTTATATCACATTTAATTTAAAAATTATGACATTTAATATGCATAACGCGCAAGCACGAATACTAGTAAAAATGAAGGACAAAGATATTACCTTTTTCGACGGAGCGAGCCGGGACAACGAGCTAGAGGACGACTTCATTCTCTAAGAATGAAAGCTCCGATGAAAAGTTTCAAAAAAAAACAAGACTCCTAGACTCGAAACTCTTAATTTAATAACTACATAAATCAATTTATTTTTATGAGTCCATATCACTGTATTTCTTTTTTGTTCTCAACCTCTTCCTTTTGATTATTTTCGGTAATAAACTAGTGTCCAAAAAAAATCCCCCCTCCATTCAAACGCTAAAGGAGGGAAGCATATATAGGGAAAAAATTGGAGCAAATTAGGGGGAAATCGGGTGGAATATTCAAAGAAAAATTTGAATTTCTTCCCTCTTTTCCAAGGCCAACAGTGAAAGAGATTTGAAAATCTTGAAAAAGAGGGAAAAGGGGGCGTGAGAGTGGTTGCTGCAGGCGAGCTCACTGCTGCAGAAAAAGGAGGACATTGCGGGTACTGTTGGCGCCGTTTAAAGCGGTTGTTGATGTACACGGGTCGGAGTCGCGGCTTTTTTCCGAATTTGCTGGATTTCGGCTTCTGGGTTCTTCGCGCTTGGTTGGGCGTTGAAGTTATGGGTCTTTGCTCGCTGAAAGAGACGACCACAGGGTAGGGTTGGGCGTATTGCTGCACGTATGGGTATGTACTGGATGGGTGGGTTTCTTTTTGGAAAAAATTGTATAAAATAGCTAACTATTAATTCAAATTAAATGCTATAACCACAGTTTCATTTAATTGTAATCCGTAGCAAACATTTGTCATTCGCCTCTCTCCCCAGAGAATCTCGCTCGTCACTCTCCTTGATCTCACTCGCCACACTCCCTCGCCTGTCTCTCTTTATACAAACACAAATGTATAAATTGTGTTTGTGTTTATATAAAGCGAGAGAAAATTGTATATACAAATACATATATTTTCATCCTATACACTTATAATTATACAAATACAGATCTTTCCCTACCAGTTCTCTTTTGCCTTTCTCTCTTTCTGGCTTTAGACAAACACAAATTATACAAAT
The DNA here is from genome assembly GCF_000226075.1 of Solanum tuberosum. Taxonomy (NCBI): domain Eukaryota; kingdom Viridiplantae; phylum Streptophyta; class Magnoliopsida; order Solanales; family Solanaceae; genus Solanum; species Solanum tuberosum. The sequence goes on along the minus strand of NW_006238931.1, from coordinate 2,856,175 downwards.
TACAATGTATAATTTGTATTGTATAAAGTGAGAGAGAGAGATTCGATATACAAATATTTTATTTTGATTCAATTGTATACCATTCAAATTTTATACAGATATACAAACACAACCATTTATACATATACATAGTAGTTACATATATACAATTATCTAGACGATATACATATACAATCGCTGCGCTTTTATACAAATGAACGTCTGGCTGTGATTTATACAAACATAAAATTTGTTATGCAGCGCAATTATGCAAACTATAGTTCTAGCATACAAATATGATTTTTATATTTGTTAAACCTAAAATTTACTCTTTGTTTTGTTGTAACGGGCTGATATGAATGTGTCGCTGCTTGTATTATTGTATTGTTGGATCTTTTGGTGAGGTGGGTCGCCTGATGGTGGGCTGGGATTTTGTTTTGGGCCAAATTTTCTCTTGAAAATTGATCCAAGAAGTAGAAAAGAGATGAGACTATATTTGAAGGCGACTAAAGATTAAATAAAATGAATTAATATTAATTAATTAACGAGCTTCTTAATTTTAACAAAATAAAATAATTAACTTAATTATAAACTAATTAATTTAAAAATATAAACTATTACTTAAACCAAACTAATTGACAAAACATTTAAGTAAAACTAAAATCTTCTTGAGGCGATTTTCTAATATTCATAAAATATATTAATTATATATATAATTACTTAAAACATATATATCATTTAAAAAATAAAAAATGACAAACTATTTAAAATAACCTGCAAACTATTTTTTTTTTTGAATTTTTTTAAAACTAATTATTTCAAATCGTTCGAAATTGAAAAAGCTCAAGGATTAATCTATATTGTGGAGGTCCAAAATTGGGTGTCAACAGTTATTATAATTTGGCTATCAATAATTATATAATGTTTACGTATTTGTATTGAGAAATCAAGTTTGTTTCACATAGATGATCTAAACTTTTAACGGATGACATATATGAATATTTTTCTCAAAGTTTGATGGCATATTTGAGCTTTTTCCTTTCAAAAAATGATTTAACTAAGGGAAAAGGGTCAAAAATGTCCTCAAACTATGTGAAATGATTCGTTTTTAGTTTGACTTAAAAATGTCCTTGCTATCAATACTTTGGTTCGAAAAATGTCCTTATCGTCAATACTTTGGTCAAGTAATGCCCCCTATAGTTACTAAATGTGTCATAAATGCCTTTTTCTGAAGAAAAAAAGTAATTCTTTTTATTAAATACATCTTCTTCGTAGTTAATTAGAATATTATTTAAAAACCCTATTCTTGTTTTCTTCCTTTAAAATCACTTTAACAAATAGAAATGTAGGAAATGATTTTTTTTCTTCTCAGTCTCATTTTAATAATTAAAATAGAATAACTCCATGTACCCTTTCGACAGATAATATATGTCATATATATAAGATCATAGTAAATTCATCATTAATTTTTACTTATATAACAATAAAAAATAATTATAATAAAACAAGAAAAAAATCTGAATTGAAGTAGGATAAACATTTGCTAATTTTTTAAAAATATGTTAAGAAGAAAATAAATAATATAATCATTTAGAATATGAGCATTTTTGACCCATTAAATAACAATAAGGGATTTTTACCAAAGTATTGACGGCAAGGTCATTTTTAGACCAAATCATAAATGAAAGGCATTTTTGTTCATTTCACATGGTTTTTTAAGGGTTTTTTTTTACCCTTTTCCCTTTAATTATAATTGACTACGTGTAAAAAAATGGTTTTACAAAATTAAAAAAAAATCCATTTAACAAATAATGGCATTGATGAGTCTTTTCTCAAATGGAAATGACATAGATGAGTCAAACTTTAAACGAATGATATAGATGCGCTTTTTCTCAAAGTTCGATGACATATTTGAGCATTTTTTCTTATTATTATTCGGTTTCTCACTCAGTGTTCAGTATCGCATCAACATTCGATTAATTTGGATTCATGTCGTGTAGTAGGATTTTTCTCATACTCATGACTCAAATTTGAGACCTCTAAATAAGAGAGAAACAGTATCATCCACCAATCCTTGATGGTTGTAAAGATGAAATTAAGATCATTTTGGCCATAAAATTACACTTTTACTCTTTTAGGGGAATAATCTTCATTTTAATTAAAAAAGAGAAAAAATAACAATTAAAGATTCAGACCCTCCCAAAAAAGTAACAAATAACAAATTTTCTTTTCTTAATTTACCTATTATTTTATTTTAGTTTGAATTTCTAAAACTTTAGAGTATAATAAAAAAAAAAGGATAATAGCTAAGATCGAATAAAAAAATAGGTAATAAATAACAAAAATATTCAACAATATTTATCTATGTACAGTATTGATTGAAAATTTGATTATGTACATTTCAAATAATTAAATTAAAAATGAATTAAAGTTTCTACATTAGATGTTTAAAATGGTTTCTCTCTATAAATTAATCGTAATATTAAAAGCACATCGATATTGCCTTTTTTTGTAACTTGACTCTCAAAAGCACTTTTTATAGAAAATTAGCCAAACACAAATTGCTTATCAAAAGCACTTTTCAAATGAATTTGCCGAATACAAATTACTTTTCTTGAAACACTTTTCTGAAAAGCTATTTTAAAAAAGCGCTTCTAATAATAAGCAGTTTTTAGCAGCAATGCCAAACGGGGCTCTAAAAACTGCTTATTTCTAGAAGCACTTTTTAAAAATGGCTTTTTAAAAAATTTCATTTGAATAAAAAAAACAATTTGTGTTTGGCTAATTTATTTGGAAAGTATTTTTGATAAGCAAACTATGTTTGGCTAAGGTTTTTTAAAAAGTGCATTTTAGAGTCAAAATTCGAAAAAGGGGTAAGTATCAATTACTTTTAATATTAAGATTATTTTATAGAGAGAAACTATTTTAAATATCTATTACAAATATTTAAGTTAAAATTTTATTTTAATCAAATTACAATGTACATATTCAAATTTTCAATCCATATTATACATAAATAAATAAATAAATTAAATATTAATATAATATTAACATTATGATTTAAATATAATTAAAAATATCAAGCAAAATAAATTTAAAAATCATTCAACAAATTAAACCACTATATAGGAAAAATTCACCACAAAAATAAATTAAGCCTTCATATTTTTAAGGGATAAGGGTCTGAAAAATATCCCAACTTTGGTTGCAATACTTAACTTTCATGAGGACCTATTACCTCCCTAGACTAATTAATACCGTATTTTAAACATATATATTTGTCCACGTGGACATAAAAAATAATGCAAAATTATAAATAGTAATGTGTCCACGTGGGCACATATAAACCTTTAAAATACACTATTAAATAGTTCAGGGGGTAAAACATACGGTATTAAATAGTGTATGTTTGGTATGGAGGAAAACATTTTTTGGAAAGTGTTTTACAATTTTCCCAGGTGGCTTTAAGTATTTGGAAAATGTTTTCAAAATCAATTCATTTTCATCAAATTTAAGGAAAATGACCTCCCTTCCAAAATTAAGGAAAACTTTTTATCAAAACTCTACTTCATCCTTTAATTTTTTTTGCATACCCTACCCATTCGGAAATAAAAAAAAAAAAATTTTTATTTTTTAAATTTCAAATATATTTTATCTCTACCCCCAAACCACCCCCCTAATCAAACCAAAAAAAAAAATCTAAAAATTATTTTTGAAAAATGTTTCAAATTTAAGATTTTTTTTACCTTACCCAACCCCTACCACCCCTACCCCCCCTTCCAAAAAAAAACATTGCTTTTGAAAAAAATTTCAAATTTTTTATTTTTTATTTTTTAAGCACTCCCCACACAATTCCCCCAAACAAGACCACCCCCTTCCCCTCCACTCCAATTTATTTTATTTTAAAATATATATATTTTTGGGAAGTATTTTAAATTAAAACATTTTTTAACACTAAATCACCCC
>NW_006238931.1:2841615-2843170 GCF_000226075.1 Solanum tuberosum | reverse complement strand
ACCCCGTCAAATTATTTTTTTGAAAAAACTTTTCCTTGGTCGCAGGACCTTGGTCAGATCTCTGAGTCAGATTTTGGAATGGTCATTCAGGTCTTGTCCTAATTTCGGTGTCGGGTCGGGTCCTAGATCAATTATTGGGGTTGATTTTCGGATCAGAAATTATTTTCCTAATGAGTATTTTTTAGTCACAAGCAAAAAAACAAAGATATTTTCTGAAAAATATTTTTCATTCACCAACCAAACATAATATTTTCTACTCACCAACCAAGCATTTGAAAATAAGTTAGACATACACTTGTTTTCCAAGAAAATATTATCTAGGAAAACATTTTCCATAGAAAATATTTTCCTTCATACCAAACACAACCTTAAGGGTAAATATTTTACTTTTTTGGGGTATAAATGTTCTTCCCCCTTTTAATACTAGTCTTTTCTGGTAGTAGCTTAGAACACATGTCAAATCACTACACCAAAAATGATTTTTAGTGGTAATTAATTAATGGTAATAACTTAATTGCCGCTAAATATGTATTTTTAAAGATATTGGATCTAATAATAATTAACTAATGTTGGTAAAGACTTTAGCACTTTTTATTAATGTGTATATTTATTACCGCTAAAAGCTATTTTTGTTATGGTGAATAAAATAAAAAGTAGTGTTTTCAAAGTTGTTTGTTGGGAGCATGATGTATCAAAAATGTTTTGAAGCGCAAATGAAATGCGTAGATTTATACGTATGCCCTAGAATTTAAGGCATAAGTCATAGACATAAAAAGGTAAGTCATATTCCCTCTTGCTTTAGGCAATAGAACTAGCAAATAAGGTAAACATTTAGGTGAGATAGAAGAGGGAAGCGAGGCTGCGATGAAAGTAGCAGAGATGAGAGTCTATTGGAAACTATTTCTCTACCTTAGGGGGAAGCCTGTATACACCCAACCCTCCCCAAATTAACCTCACTTGTAGTGTTTGGAGGAGAAACTTTCTAACTCATGAATAAGTACTTTAACATTAGCCCATGAAATTAGCAAATAAAGATAATTTTAACTCATGAAATCTTTAATTTAGTCCATGAAAAGTAAAATGCACATCTCAATGAATCTGCAATAAGCAAATCTCCACCTTTTCTTGAAGATCAAAGTGCCAAAAAATGCCCCAAAACCAACCATATAGCTGTAACACCCCATAAATTTTTTGAACTGAGACTCGAACCATCCTTCGTTGTGAGTAGGATTTTACCAAGGAATTAAAAATTTCATGAGTGTTAAGGTCACTAGATGTAGCACCTTGAGTTCCAAGAAGAACTAAAGAGAGTTCATTCAAGTCATTCCTAAGTTCCTTTAAGTTTTGGGTCAACTTCAAACGACCATAACTCTCAGTACAAGATGACTTAGGTGGGCTACAAGGTATCCAATGAAAGGTATTTGAATTATATTTCCAGCGCCACCGAGTTTGCTAAGTTTCAAGTTCGGATGAGTGAGATATGTCCTTTTGAAGTCAGACTGTCCAGTTAAGGAAAGTTGTCCGAAAATAGTAAGGGGTATTTTGGTCTTTTCCT
>NW_006238931.1:2840891-2841373 GCF_000226075.1 Solanum tuberosum | reverse complement strand
TTTGATCCCTTAAAGGTATGTAAGCTTCCATAGTGTTGGGTTTGTTCACCCACACGCCAATCATGTTAAAGTTCGTTCTAGAAAGTTGAAGGTTTGATGTTCTTAAATTGTGTTCTTGAAATTGACTTTAGTTCTTGAGTTAAGATGAGATTGATGAGTTCTTGAGGAAATCGTGTCGATTTTAGATTTGTGTTTGATAGGATTCTTGTGTAACATGTAGTGGGTATCTGAAATCTAAAGAGAAATTAAGGAAAAAAATTGAATTTAGGCGAATTGGGGTTAGAAAACGAAGAAGGGGAAAGAGGTCCGCGACACATGTTCCTCAGAAATAGGACTTTGCTTTCCGCATCACGGAGAGGTCACGGACCCCTCTGCCTCAAAATTTATTTCACGACCAAATATTAAAATGCATCTCGGCATCGCAGACTTGCTTCCAGACAGTGATTTCTTGATCGTTTCTCATGTTTAACTATCTAAAAACA
>NW_006238931.1:2837220-2840608 GCF_000226075.1 Solanum tuberosum | reverse complement strand
CGCTATGTAGACCCTTGAGTCGAGTCGTTCATGCCTATAATTCTGCATGAAATCCATAAGTTGAGTATCTTTGAGAGGAGTAGTATCTTCAAGTTCTAAGTCTTGAGTATTGAGTTTCAAATCCCTTTGAGATTATATTCCTAATCATGGGACTATTATATGTTACCCATGAAGTCCTTGAGTTCAGTTGAGTTGTTCATGCCCATAATTTTGCATGAACCCTCTGAGTTGAGCATTCTTGAAATGAGTAGTATCATTGAAGTTCTGAAGTTCTTGAGTTCCAAGTATTGAGTTCTATCCATGGTTATTAAAAACCTTGAATTGAGTCATTCACGCCCATAATTTGGCATGAACCCTATTTTAAGAAGTCTCTTACAAAGGCTTTAAACTTGTTTTAAGACTTGAGTTTTGAGTTGAGTAAAGAGTAAAGAGTGAAGTTCATTTATTCAAAAGAGTATATGGCGACTATGCATTCCCACAGAGTAAAATGTTTTCACATTTAAACAAGAAGGGAAACTGAGATTTCCAAAGGAGCCTTTGAGCTAGTTTTCAGTAAAGAGTAAATGCTTTCACAATTAAGCAAGAGAGGAAACACTGATTTCCAAGAGAGCCTTCGGGTTAGTTTTTTAGTAATTATCTCCAACCACAGAGTTATGTTTTTAAACATATGAGCTAGTATATTTTGGGAATAGTATTGAGCACCGATATAGGGGAGAGTTCAGACAACTCCCAGCCCCCATAAACCGTGTAGCTAGCATGGGTAGAAAAGGGTCATACTTTTTAGATGATTCCTTAGTGCTTTTTAGCATAGACTAGTGGATCCACTTAGTAGTTAGGTTCTATACCCCCGACAAGGTATAGGACAACCCTGGCAGCGTGAGGTAAAATGTTGTATCATCACATAGCTCACAGTGATGGTTGTCGGATAGAGAACCTCCCACAGTTATATATTGTATTCTTATATACATAGAGTTTACCTTGTATTTTCATAGACGAGCAGAGTTTATCTTGTATCATTGCATACAAACAAAGTTATTTTGTATTTTTCAATACATTGAGTTGCTTTCTACTATTTTAAAAGCTTTCCATATATTGCATATGTATTGTTGCTTTGTATTGAGTTGAGTATCCAGAGTTGAGTGCCCAGAGTCGAGTATCTTATTGTTGAGATTGAGCCTTATTTCACTGAGTTATATATCTTATAATTGAGTTGAGCCTTATTTCACTGAGTTGAATATCTTATCATTGAGTTGAGCCCTATTTTCTCTGAGTTGAGTTGAACTATGTTTCTTTGAGTTGAGTTGAGTTGAGTGAGTTGAGAAGAGCTAAGTATGTTTCTATTCCACCAGTTCAAGCTTATGTTATGCTTTAGAATTCCCCTTACATGCTCGTACATTCCACGTACTGAGCCATTTGGCCTGCATCATTTCATGATGCAGACACATGTATTAAGGGTCATCAACATGAGTTTCGTTGATACCACGTGGAGTTCGAGTTAGCTATGGTGAGCCTCCTTGCTTTTGGAGGGTTGCACTTTTAGTTTCAGTCATATCACTTGTCAGGATGTCATGGGTCTTGTCCCGACTTCCATCTTTGTCATTTAGAGGCTTCATAGATAGACAATATATTTTCAGATGTCTGTTCATTTATTTTGTTAAATGTTTTAAAGACTTAAGTTGCCTATTTTATAGCGAGTTGAATATATTATTTTATTCAGAGTATCTATCCAGTATTGTTCAAATCATCTTAAAGTTGAGTATTTGAATTTCTTTCTATTTTTAAGCTTTTGTATGCTTAAGTTAGTCTTCCTCTTGTAGTCATCCAGGATGAGGATTCGCTTGGGGACCAACAATGGTTCTTGAGTGCCGACCACGTTTAGGGTGTAGACTTAGGCCGTGACAAACTTGGTATCAGAGCACAGAGTTCAACTGTCCTAGGGTGTCTATGAAGCCGTGTCAAGTAGGATCTTATTTATGGTTGTGAGGGCCCTACTTCTATAAATGAGGGACTATAGACATTTAAGAAAAGTTTCTCTTCTTTCGTAATCTTAATCGTGCAATAAAGCTAAGTCCTAGAGATTTATTCATACTTGTGCATTTCTCAGGCTCATTCGATTACCCATCATACTAGAGGTGATTGAAAAGCAAAGTTTGTCATTTATCGATGAGTTACTCTCAGCAAAAATCTTGAGAAAGTCATATGACTCCAGAGGGGCTTGAGAGAAGCCCATGAGTGAGTAAGTCAGTTTCAGAGGAATGCACCCATATTCATATGAATCGTGCATTTGAGCTAAAAGCAAGTTGTACTCTTTTCCTTAAGACTTGTTTCAGCTGAGATCCTTATGAGGAAGTATGTTTAGAGCTTGGGTAGTATGTTTGTCCGAAAAGGGTAGCATGCGTTACGAGATCATGAGTAGTAGTAGTGAAAGAGCCCAGAGTTAGAGGAAAGTATGTAGAGTTTTAGTAATCTAAGTAAGGGAGATGGTGTTTTGACAAGTTATGTTACTATAGTCATGCACCTGGCAAGTTAGTAATGAGGAGTTTTCCCTTATGGGTACACTAAGAAGTGATGAGTTGTGAAGATTCCATCATAGGAGGTAAAATGTGTTGTAGCTAGAAAGCAGTTTGTGATGAAGTGTCATTATGTAGGTAATGACCAAGTGTAAGTGTTGAATAGAAGAGCAGGAGTATACATGAGATGATAGATCTAAGTTAGGCTTATGATTTTAAGGGAGAGCCCATAATATTCAAAGTGTTATAGAACTAATTAGGCATTGATGTATAGTGAATGAGTGAATAGTACTCAAATTGTGAAGGGAAATGTGATAGTAAATTGTAAGTATGAATACTAAGAGGTAAGGATTGACTACTTGTCATAAGGTCCTAGTGAACGGGTGTTTCTAAACTTGTGCATAGTAGTGGTGAGTTAGTATAGTAGGCGAGCAATCATATTGATATTCGGGTTTAGTAATAAACATTAAGCTTGAATTTGAGATGAATGTCATGACCAAAAGAATGGCAACATGAGGGTGATGATGTTAGTCTTGAGATTTGATCTAGAAGACTTGACGTAGAGTAGGTGAGGAATTGAGGTGATAAGCTGCAATAAATATGAGTGGTACAAGTGAGAGACCCTAATGTTTAGATAATGGCAGTGAAGTGTGGCTAAGTCACAAGAGTAACAAGAGCAATAAGAGGTATGCTGAAACGACCCCAAAAATGCCCGAAAATGTGCTTCGGAAACACCTATAATTGTAATTTCCATATATCTCAAAATCCATGCATGATTTCGGAAATTCGACTTCATATTCTTATTCAGGGGGTCAAATTGAGTGGGAAATGGGTCTAACCCGAATTTTAGAGCAACCGTATCAAAATCCAAAATTTCC
>NW_006238931.1:2833717-2836156 GCF_000226075.1 Solanum tuberosum | reverse complement strand
AGGTTATTGGTGAGTCCTCTATTCCGGGGACGTTGCTTATGATCTTTTGCTATGTATAAGACTTTTCTTTTTAGTTATGTTTTGACTATGAGGGTGAGCCTAGTTGTTTGTCTTGGCCCCCGCTAAAGTACCTATGTTTAGAGGTGGTGTTGGACAAGTTGTGTATTATGCTTGAGCTTGACTCATCTATGGTATTTTTGTATTATTCTTATTTTTGTTTCTCTTGTTCCCTTAGTCCCGATTTCCCCCTTGATTATGCTTATCGCTTATGGTCATTTTTTTTGCTTCCGCGACCAAGGATGTGTAATGATACGCTATGAGGCTTGTTTGGGGTTCCTTCGGGTTCCCCATTCGCCGGTCACGTCTAGGCCCTAGGCTTGGGTCGTGACATATGCCTAGATGATATGTTACCAGATGAGGTTCCAATTAAGTTATAATTTTTCATGTGTGCCTAGATAGCATAATTGAGTTGTCAATGTGGAATAGGTCCTTAGTTTTCAAGTGTAAGCTTTAGACCTAAGGGGGAGATGATAAGATGAGAAATCAAGTCTTGTTAGAGTACTAAGCTTGAATGTGGTGTTTTTAAACATTAGGTGGTTCTTGATATGAGCTCAATGTGGTGGTAAAGGGTAATAGTTTTGGGATGAGATTCCCTATAGAGAGGTATAGAACCCAAACCTAAGGATTTGGGTTAAGCTTGAATATAGTAATAGCATACCATTAGACGAAGAACTTAGTAAGAGTAACCCATTCCATACCCAATCCAGTTGTCATTCGAGGACGAATGATCCCAATGGGAGATATTGTAACACCCCATCAAATTTTTGAACTGAGACTCGAACCATCCTTCGTTGTGAGTTGGATTTTACCAAGGAATTAAAAATTTCTTGAATGTGAAGGTCACTAGATGTAGCACCTTGAGTTCTAAGAAGAACTAAAGAGAGTTCATTCAAGTCATTCCTTAGTTCCTTTAAGTTTTGGGTCAACTTTAAATGACCATAAATCTCAGTACAATATGAGTTAGGTGGGATACAAGGTATCCAATGAAAGGTATTTGAATTATATTTCCAACGCTGCCGAGTTTGCTAAGTTTCGAGTTCAAAAAGTGAGATATGTCCTTTTGAAGTCAGGCGGTCCAGTTAAGGAAAGTTGTCCGAAAATAGTAAGGGGTATTTTGGTCTTTTTCTTAACCAATCAGGTGTAATTCATTTTTAGTAAGGCTTTAGGGGGTATTATCTGATTAGGTTCAGTTTTATAATACTAATATACACCTAGGGTTTTATTTGAGAGTTCAAGAAGGGAAAAAAAAGAGAAAAGAGGGGGGGAAAAAGGAGAGGATCAAAGCGTTCGTCGAGGTTCTTGAGTTTTGTTATGGATTTTCACCATGGGTTTGATCCCTAAGAGGTATGTAAGTTTCCATAGTGTTGGGTTTGTTCACCCAAACTCCAATCATGTTAATTTAAGTGTTAAGTTCGTTCTAGAAAGTTGAAGGTTTGATGTTCTTGAATTGTGTTCATGAAATTGACTTTTGTTCTTGAGTTAAGATGAGATTGATGAGTTCTTGAGGAAATCATGTCGATTTTAGAGTTGTGTTTGATAGGATTCTTGTGTACATGTAGTGGGTATCTGAATCTAAAGAGAAATTGAGGAAAATAATCAAATTTAGGTGAATTAGGGTTAGAAAATGAAGAAGGAAAAAATCAGGCAAATTTGGGTACCAAGTCCGCGATGCGGACATGTTCCTCAGAAATAGGACTTTGCTCTCTGTGTCACGGAGAGGTCACGGACCCTTTTGCCTCAAAATTTATTTCACGACCAAATATGAAAATGCATCTCTGCGTCGTGGACTTGCTTCCAGACAGTGATTTCTTGATCGTTTCTCATGTTTAACTATCTAAAAACACTCCTAAACATCATGAGATCTTTCATATCACAAATCACAACCTTGAATTCATAAATCAAATTCAAGGTAGAGTTGAGAGTCAAGTCTTTAGAGTTCTTTCGAACATTTTTGAGAAAGTCTCTTTGAGTCTTTTTGAGGAGTCGTATGCAAATTCTAATAACTTGTTTCAAGACTCGAGAAAGCGAGTATGAAAGTGAGTAGAATGTATTCATGAGTCTACTTTGTTATCACGAGACCCTTCATGTCATGAACCATAACTCTTGAATTTATAATTCACATTCAATAGAGAGTGATACGCTCAAATTACACCTCTTTTCAGAAGCATAAGCGATCGTTATCACGTAAAGAACCCAACTTGTAGGTTGGGGTCGATCCCACGAGGAATATGGTTTAGACTTAAGTTCAATAACAATTATATTCGTTTAGCCAATGTATTTACGAGACAAATAAGTAAAAGGGGGGGTGGGGGGGATTTGTGTAACAAATTTTGGAAATTATGAAAGTAATTAGTAAGCAAGATTCAAACTTTTGTTGTT
>NW_006238931.1:2827290-2833379 GCF_000226075.1 Solanum tuberosum | reverse complement strand
TTACTATTCATACTTTGTTAATCGTTCATGGTTCCCACAACCCTAGTTGTGGATTTAGTTACCCATATTAGCAAGAAAACAATTCATAATGTTTGAAGAATAAATTATGAACTTACGTGGTAGAGTAGAATAATCCCAAAATATCAACTTGAATTTCAAAGTAAAATCACCAAAATGTGCTTAGGAAATTAAGAATTGCTAAAGTTGCGAGTTAATCTCCCAAACCAAAAACTAGCACTAAAATAATAAAGCCTAACCCCAAAAAACGAGGTTTACATAACCTATTTATAGAAAACAAGTCCTAAATTAAAAGGGAAACAAAATAAGGAAAGTTTGTTCAAGCACACGTTTTCATTCCACGAGACTGACTTACGGACCGTCAACGGATCTACGGTCCGTGAGTCCCTTCCGTCAGCCAGGACTTAAAAAAATATTTCAGCTTCCAAAAATTAGCTTCTCTGAAGCAAACGACGAAACACCAGGATAGACCGTAGATCGTCGATCCCTATCTGTAGCTCCATACTTATAATTCTCCAAAAATCAGGTACTGGAACCCTCACAATCACATTCTACGGTTCAGCAGTAAGGTCTATAGATCAATCTACGGACCGTCAATGGTCACCGTGGTTCCACACTTGGTCAAATTCCCTGATTCTCCTTACATGCCTTTCTCTGCTGATCTACGATCACTATATACGGAGCGTCAATGGACCTATGGTCCGTAGATCACCTCCGTAGATGCCCTTTTCTACATTTCTTTCAGCTGTCTCTTTACTTCCGTGCCTAAGCATCTTTCCTGCAAAACATGATAAAAACACGTAAAAACCAATACAAAAAGGCCCTAGACACACACAAATCTTACTTGAAATGTATTAAAAATACCGTAAACTCACGGTATATCAACACCCTCAACTTAAATTTGTTGTTTGTCCTCAAGCGATGCACTAAGACTCTAAACGACACTTGAATAGAAGCGCGCAATTTAAGCATAGACAATCACATGGCTATCCATCCTAACTCTCCTTGAGTGCAAATCTTTTCTCTCAGACTCAACAAGCTAACTTGTGCGGATCCAAACATGACAAAGACCGACCAACCAGCACACAACATACACTATTTTACTATCACCACGGTACCAACTTTCCGACAATGGAACTAGTGCCCTTCCTTCAAACGAAATCCTTTTTTCACACAATAAATTTGATTTTTTTTAGTACAAGGATTTATTCAACAACTCACACTCATAAGTAATTTCAAGTACAGTTAGTGCTCAATACCATAGGCTTGCCCTTATTTTCATTGCTTAGATTCTCCAAACTAGGTTCTAGGATCACTATAGGACTTTCTTGTCTTGTAACGTAGGCTCAGGGTCAGGTGTGGTACATTTGTGTACGTTTTAGTGACTTTTTGCCCTCCTTGACATTACATTAGGCCTTTCTACCTCTTTTTTGCCCTATTCTTGACATCCTACCGTTTTACCTTCTTTCCCTTGATTCTCTTCAACCATGGATGTGACTTTAGACTTTGTAGCTCTTTTATTTTTCACTTTCATCTTTTTCGTGCGTTTTATTCTTTTATTTAGCTTTCAACAAGACACATCCTTTCCTCTCTCCCTCTTTTTTGTTTTACATCAAACTCTTTTCATACCCATTTTTCTTTCGGTTTTCTCTTTCATAGCCACCCTCAACTTATGGATTTTCCATTGGTTGAGGTGCACAATACCCGATGTCGGATCAGGGCCAAGATTGATGTTACTTTTTACATTAGCCACCCTCAACTTAGGCTTTTGGCCTAAGTCGATGTGCACATGTCCAAAGAGGGACCAGGCCCAACATACTAGATTATGGGAAGGTGAGTTAGGGGTTTAGAAAGAAATGGTCTAATTTAGGCTCAAAGCATTTTGGATCAAAGGGAACATTTATTTCATTTGGTTGGATTCTTCTTTTAGGCAATTTATGGACTTAGCAGAACAAGGGCCTATGATCACTTCCTAGCCTCTAGAGTAGATTGTCTTAGCAGGACTAACCAGGAAAGTTCTAGATTGGCACAAAAACTGTTTGAACAATCAACTATTCTCACACACTCTTGGCACATAGTTTCATTATCAGATTATCAGATTACCCAGTTCAAGTTTTAGCTTAAGTCATTTCATCAAGTTGGTTCATTATCATGTCATACCCAGAGCCAACACATTCAACTCATTCTAGTCTACTGATTTTAGCACATATCACAATTTTTTTTTGGACGGGTATAATTTCTTTCAAAAAGTTGCCATCATGCTTCATTCTTTCTCATGCTTCTACACATACAATCCAAACACATGCCGATTCAACAGAAATAAAGCAGACTCTTAGGGGAAAAGAACACATGCAAGAAAACCCCAAGAGAGGATTATGAATTGCGTTACTCAAACTTCACCCTATCACTCACAATCCATTTACCCTACCCCAACAAAATAGGTGCAATTGTCCCCAATGCACACAAAATGCAGTAAAAAGTAATAGATTTAGGTGAAGCAAACCTGTGGCGCATAGCGCCGAGAACCATCAACAAGCGGGTGGGTCCGATTTCCCGGAGTCTGCTACAGCAACATTGGGGCCACCCTAAGTAGTTCCCACGTCAGCAATCACAGCACCCTCAGTAGTGCTATCAATCATTCTTACCACACCATCAGTGGCGTTCACATCATGACTCTCAACAGTTGAAACCTTGAAAAAGGACACAAAACTCGAAGCGCCACGCGCACTCTCACGAACCTTCTGCTAGCGCAACTCCTCATCTATAATAGAGGCTTTTCTAGCCTGTTCAGTCCGCTGGAGCTCCCGCTTCTTTGCTCGGGCCTCCTCAGTAGTGTCAGAATTTTGGCTGGAGCAGTGTCTCTTCCCACGAGAACGGGTGGGCTCGGGCTGTGCATCTATATCCTCTCTGAATAGAGCATGAAGTACGGTATCATCAGCTAATGCAGTGGGTGCAGATTCTGACTTATCTGTGGGCACATCAATGATGGAATCAATATCTGCCCAGAGACTGTCCAACTCAGTAAGAATGGAGGAAAAATTTGTGACTGGGGCTGGCCGTGCTAGTACTCTCTACTCGAAGGCATCTAGGCGCTTATGAACGGTTCGAACCTTCTGATCCATCATGGATTCCATCCTCTTCTCCATCCTAGCCTCAAAATCTGCAATGGACTGCTGCATCCATGACTTCACATGGTGAAGCAGTGTGGCCATCTGCGCATCTAATTTATGAACTCGAGCTAACGGCATAGTAGAGGCTCCAGAAGTCGAGGTGGCTCTAGATGAGCTGGGGCCTGACTAGCCGCCTGAGAAGAGGAGGCTGGGGCATCATCAGTGTGGGCTAGAGGGGCAGGCTCATCACCCTGCATCTGCTCCACAACATCTACTAAATCAGTACCCAATGGCACATCGATCCGCGGCCCTCTGCGAGGTGCTGCCACATTTGCCTCATCTCGAATCAGGCCAATATCTAGGGTCCCCATTGCCTGTATCAATTTGTCACAATGCCAGATCGGCACACCAGAGTCCCTGCATAGTTGAAACATTAGGCACGGAAAATGGTAAGTAGTGAAGGTCTTGAACGCCCTCTCATGAATCTCTGCCAGTAGCATGTGGGCGAAGTCGATCTCGAACCCCGCTACTAATGCTGCCACCATTACTGCTCTATCCCATGTAAGTGCATTGTCAGCCTTTGTGGGCGACACTCTATCCGCACCAGCAACTAAAAAAACTTGGCCACCAAATTCAAGATGGCCTTCCGAATACCTATACGTGGTGAGCTAACCAACTCCACATGCTCTCCATCTGCAGCTATGTGCCTGGCCAACAATAGTAAGACAACCTCCCTTTGCTCGGCATGAAGCGTGAAGGCTCCACTCCTCACAACATCCTATCTGTAATCAAATTTGGCCGTGTTGAGTGCCCAAGTGTGATAAGGACTAGGGCCATAGAGGAATCAACTGATGGTGGTATGTGATATGTCAATTGGAAAACCTCAGACCATAGTAGAAGTGAAAGGGTCCTGGGCTGTGGGCTTGGACCTCTTGACAATCGAACCTCGGAGAGTGGCAGCATAAGAGGCATAGAACTCCCCCACGATCTCCTCGCTATAAGTCCCAGGGTCTCGAGCTATCCAGTCACACTTGTGAAGCTGAAAAGGCTGGTGGATGTCGGGAATAGTGTGTAAGCTCCCCGTGAGGACTCTGCGCTCTTCAGTAATAAGCCGGGCCATCTTCTCTTTCTCATTCAGCATTCTGGCATCCCGGTAGATTTTCCATTTCCCCTCAACACATCATCTGTTTGGCTCCCCAACCACTGGATTAGAGTCGTAGCTTCATGGCACCGGGACTTCTCCCGAACTAGTGGCCTCATCAGACGAGGTAAATTTGTCATGTGATCCTGAGCCTGTGGAGGATCCAAAACCAGAGCCAGAAGCATGGGCGGGCTCAGAGCCAGAAGCAGAGGCGGACTCTGAGCCGGAAGTAGAACCAGCCTCAGAACCGAAAGCAGAACCAGTTGGTGACCCGATCAGTGTGTTCTCCTCATCAGCCTGGGAGACAGTGACTACGTCGGTGACCACCTGCCGGGATGTATTCCGGGTAGCCCGAGGTGCAGTAGGGGATGTCCTCGTGGCTGGTGGAACATAACTGGATCCTTTTCTGCGTCCGTGTCTTTATCAATCAGCCTAAAAGTAGGCTGCACGGAGTTTGATTTGCCCTTTTTAGGGTAGGTCAATTGCTTCGTAGGCGCCATGGTACCTATGGATGTCTAATTAGTACCATAATAAACTCATGACACACTCGAAAATAATTTAGAACTAAGAACGAACAAAAATGAATAACAGAAAAAAATTCAGACAGTGGCTTCAGTGGCCACATACAGTGGGCATCTACGGTCCGTATGCTGACCCACGAGACCCCGTCTACGGTCTATGGGTCAATCTATGGTCCGTAGATGAGGACCGTAGATCACACTTGCACTTTTAAAAATTCAGGAACTTTACCTGGGATATACGGACACCATTCACGGTCTGTGGACTGAACTACAGATCATCGATGGGGTTCGTAGACCTCTGCACCAGTCCTTTTTCTGCAGATTTTGCTTTTCATCCCTGCACATGTAGCACCCATTAGGCCTTTCTTTTTACATTTTCTAGACATTTTTTGACACGGACTCTATGCTATATCTAGCCAACACTAACCAAAAAGAAAACACCTATCTAAAGGAATACAGAAAAGCAACTAAACTAAGAAAGCTACTAAAATGAAAACCTATAGTTGGCTAGATTGTACATCTTGGGTTACCTCCCAAGCAGCGCTTGATTTAACATCGCGGCACGACGCATGCCTCTTGATTACTCAGACTTCATCAATAACATAGGCCTCAACAATCTCTTGCACACTTTCTGCATTTCCCAGATAGATCTTGATCCTTTGCCCGTTTACCATGAACCTTGTTCTTTCACTATTCTCAAGCTCAACTGCTCCATGGGGAAGCACTTTTGTGAGCAAAAATGGCCCGGTCTATTTGGACTTGAGTTTGCCCGGAAAAAAGCGCAACCTAGAGTTGAATAGAAGCACAAGATCACCCATAACAAATTCTTGCTTTTCAATTCTTTGATCATGATACTTCTTCATATTTTGTTTGTACAAGGCTGAACTTTCATAAGCTTTTAGGCGAAACTCATCAAGCACATTCAAGTCATTCATTCATTGATTAGATGCGGCGCCCATCCAAATTAGCTTTTCATCGCCACATAGCCTTATGCTCTAGCTCTACCGGTAAATGGCAAGACTTCCTATATACAAGTTGGTAGGGAGAGATACCTATGGGAGTTTTGTATGCGGTGCGCTAGTCCCATAGAGCATCATCAAGCTTCCTTTACCAATCCATTCTATTAGCATTCACAGTCTTCGCCAAAATCTGTTTGATCTCTCTGTTGGACACTTCAACTTGCCCACTAGTCTGCTGATGGTAAGGAGTGGCTACATTGTAGCAGACACCATATTTCTCAAGTAACACCATTAACAACTTATTACAAAAGTGGGAACCTCCATCACTGATAATCGCCCT
>NW_006238931.1:2821944-2827183 GCF_000226075.1 Solanum tuberosum | reverse complement strand
ACTGCTTCCACCCATTTCGATACATAATCAACCGCAACAAGAATATACTTCATCTCATGTGAACTCACAAATGAACCCATAAAATCAATGGCCCATACATCAAACAACTCTATCACCAATATCGGATTCATAGGGAGCTCTTGCCTCTTTGAAATCCCTCCTTCTCTTTGGCAACGATCACAAGACTTGGCGAAATCATGAGTATCTTGGTAGATACTGGGCCAGTAGTACCCACACTGCAAAATTTTAAGTGTTGTCCGAACACCACTATGATGCCTACCAACAAGCGATGAATGACACGCCTCTAGTATACCCATCATCTCGACCTCTGGCACACAGCGACGAATAATCCCATCGGCACAACTATGATACAAATAAGGCTCATCCCAAAAGAACTTCTTCACATCATGCATAAACTTTTTCCTTTGATGAAAAGACAAATCCGGGGGCACCAAATCGCTTGCCAAATAATTAGCAAAGTCTGCGAACCAAGGAATCAGATCATGAGAAGCAGCCAATAATTGTTCATCTGGAAAAGCATCATAAATTTCAGCCCTATCACCAAGCTTTAGCACAACTTCTTCCTCTAATCTGGACAAGTGATCGGCAACTTGATTTTCGGTCCCTTTTCTATCTTTTACCACAAAATCAAACTCTTGCAGCAACAATACCCATCTAATCAACCTCGGTTTTGCATCCTTCTTCGCCATCAAATACTTCAATGCAGAATGGTCAGTATGCACTATGACCTTAGTACCAAGCAAGTAGGATCGAAATATTTTGAATGCGAAAACCACTGTAAGAAGCTCTTGTTCAGTTACCGTATAGTTCTTTTGGGCCACATCTTCTAGAGCAGTTTGCAAAAGGGATGTGCAATTTTTGAGAAATCTTTGATGAACCTCCTATAAAAACCTGCATGCCCAAGAAAACTCCTAACACCTTTTACAAAGATAGGTGGAGGAAGTTTTTCTATCACCTCAACTTTCGCTTTATCTACCTCAATGTCCTTCTTAGAAATCCGATGAACTTGCACTATACCTTCTTTCACCATAAAATGGCATTTCTCCCAATTGAGCACTAGGTTGCAGTCTTCACACCTTTTAAGCACCTCAGCCAAATGATCCAGACATCGATCAAAAGAATCACCTACCACAGAGAAATCATCCATAAATACCTCAATAGTATCCTCCACCATATTAGAGAATATCGACATCATACAACGCTGGAAGGTCGATGGAGCATTGCACAACCCAAATGGCATCCATTTGAAGGAGAAAGTCCCATAAGGGCAAGTGAAGGTGGTCTTCTCTTAGTCCTCCGGAGCTATTGAGATTTGATTGTAGCCCGAATAATCATCAAGAAAATAAGACCAACCCTTACCAGCAAGTCTATCTAACATCTGATCCATGAATGGCATAGGGAAATAGTCCTTTTCTGTTCAAGCATTTAGCTTCCGGTAGTCCATGCAGACTCTCCATCAGTCACGAGACGCATCAGAACAAGCTCATTTCTCTCATTAGGAACCACAATAATCTCACCTTTCTTGGGCACACATTGAATAGGACACACCCAACTACTATCTACAATGGGATAGATAACTCCAACATCCAACCAGTTGATGATCTCCTTTTTAACTACCTCTTGCATAGGCAGATTTAATCTTCTTTGGTGCTCAATACTAGGTTTGTGATCCGGCATGAGTTGGATTTTATGAGAACAAATACCGGGAGGGATCCCAATAATATCCACTATAGTCCACCCAATGGCTCGCTTGAACCTCTTCAATACGACAACCAAACACTTTATTTGTCTCCCATTCAAATCAGCCGCAATAATGACCGGTAAAGTATCATCTTTTCCTAAGAACACGTACCTCAAATGCGGTGGTAGAGCCTTAAGCTCTAATTTCAGTGCCTCCTCAACAAATGGTTGTGCAGATGGGGACTCACAATTTTTCATGTCCAACTCCAACTTCTTTGGTTTTGACCGATATTCACACTTATCAAGTGCGGCGTCCAGCTCATCATAATCTTCAATACCATCACTGTCGAAGTTCATCATAACTGTTGCTAATGAATCAACACCCAGTCTCTCCTCAACCTACACCTCAGAAACACTCTCAACTCTATAGGTTATCACCGATACCGATTGGAGCTCACTACTTTGCTTCATAGACCTACAAATATTGAAAGTTGCCTCTTCATTGTTCAGTCTGAATTTCATCTGCCCCTTTTCCATATCAACCAAAGCGCTCCCCGTAGCTAAATATGGTCTCCCAAGAATGATGGGAACCTCAAAATCAACCTCGCAGTCAAGAATCACAAAATCTGCCAGAAAGATGAATGACTCCACTTTCACTAGTACATCATGGAGCACACCTATGGGCCTCTTCACAGTTCTGTCGGCAATGAGCAATCGCATCGCAGTCGGTTTTAGATCTTCCAGACTTAGCTTTTTGTAAATTGACATTGGCATCAGTTTAATGCTAGCCCCAAGATCACACAATGCCTTAGCAAAATGCAACAACCTGATGGTACATAGTATAGTAAAGGCACCAGGATCCTCCTTTTTCTGAGTAAGGGACCTAGTAGCATTAGCGCTACAATGTTGCAATCTATCATCATCATCGAAGCTCACGACCCTTTTCTTTGTCACCATATCCTTCATAAATTTTGCAAACCCAGGCATTTGCTCCAAAGCCTCTATCAACGGAACATTGATGGATAGCTGCTTCAACATGCTAATAAATCTGCGGTATTTGCTTTCTTCAGTCTATTTCACTAACCTTTATGGGAAAGGAGCTAGAGGTCTGGGTAGGGGGACAACTTTCTGAGTTACCTCCTCTTCTTTCTCTGTCGCATTCTCGGTCTCTCCAGTCACCTCAACCACATCATCATCTTTACCAGCATTAGTTTCTACCCCAGACGACATAGGTGGATCAAAGGTCTGCTTACCTCCTCGAGTCGTGACTTCCATGCAATGTCCATTATTCTTTGGATTTTGGATAGTAATACTAGGAAGAGTGCCAGGTTGATGTGGGTTCACTGTAGTCGACAACTGAGTCATCTGTAGCTCAAGATGCTTGATCGACACTGCGTGGGTGTCAACTTTTTGACCAATAACAGACAAGTCATTTTGCATCTCCTTCACATTCTCATCAGTCGCGTCAAACCTCCTCATCATTTTTGCATCATATCCTCAATACGTGACATATTACCTCCCACTTCCCTAGGAGCAAAATCCCAATTTTGAGGAGGAACATAAGGTCCAGCCCAATCATTTTTGTTGCCATAGTTGTTCCGGTTGTAATTGTTGTCGCGATTGTAGTTCCCATCCTAGACATATTGACCCTCGCGATTGTAATTGCCATAGTTCCGACCTTGGTTTCCTTGACCTTGGCACCAATTATCCATGTTGGAACCTTGGGCGTTTGGTCGAAAGCCCTCTGTATGCTCATTCACCGCATAAGCATCCTCTTCAATATAATACTCCTCTGTCGGTGGTGGAGTTCTAGTCAAATAGTTCACAACATTTACCTTCTCCGCTCCTCCAGTCACATGCTTTAACACCAACCCTAGTTTAGTTCTCATATATGACATCTCCTTGCGAATCTCATCTGTGGGCTGGTTGTTTGCAGCTTGAACGACAAATGTGCTCCTCCCAGTGTTTGACTTTCTAGTGCTCCAAGATTTATTATTTCAAGATATCTTCTCCATCTTTTATGTAATTTGTGCAAAAGTGCATTCACCGTACGAACCTCCCGCAATAGTATGAGCATTGCCTTACCATTATCATCCTGTCCTCGGTAGAAGTACTCCTTCAACGACTCATCATCAATACGGTGATTCGGGACACCCCTCATAAATGCAGTGGACCTATCCCAAGAACTACTCACAGACTCTCCAGGTAATGCTACAAAGTTGTTGAGTTTATCCTTCTTGTTCAACTTCTTGGACACTGGAAAGAATCTTGCTAAAAACGCCTCTGTCAACTGCTCCCATGTATAGATTGAGTTCTAAGGGAGTTCATTGAACCACACAACAGCATCTCCGGTCAATGATAGGAGGAACACACGTAACCCAATGACGTTCATATCCCAATCCGGTCGACCTATACAACTTTTGCAGACATGATTAAGTTTGGCTATGTGAACATGTGGATCATCAGCTGGCAACCCCGCAAACAAGCCCCTCGTTGTAAGCATCTGCATCAAGCTACTGGTCACCACAAATGTATTCCCCTGAGGTAGAGGCGGTAGGACAAGAGGTCCATCAGAATCGGCAACATTAAGGGTGACCCTGAAGTTTTCATGCAGATGTGGTGCTTGTGGTTCGTGTGCCCTCAGTCCATCTCCCAATTTATTCTCAATTGGAGCTTGATTATTCGCATCAATTACCCTCGGAGGTTGCAATCCTACACCTACACCTAACTCTCCCCGATAGGGTTAACCGGAACTCCTTTATTATTCATTTTCCGCAAAGTTCTATTCAGTTCGGGATCGTAGGGAGTAAGTGGTTCGCCTTGGCTCCATGTACTTGGCATACATTAGAGTAAGACCCTGAGAAAGACAAAAACAAAAGAAAAAGTAAAATTAGGAAATATTTGACTAAAGTTCAATAATGCAATTAAAGTTAATCTAAAAGCCTTATTCCCCGGCAGCAGCGCCAAAATTTGATACGCTCAAATTACACCTCTTTTCAGAAACATAAGCGATTGTTACCACGTAAAGAACCCAACTTGTAGGTTGGGTCGATCCCACGAGTAATATGGTTTAGACTTAAGTTCAATAACAATTATATTCGTTTAGCCAATGTATTTCCGAGACAAATAAGTAAAAGGGGGAGATTTGTGTAATTTTTTTTGGAAATTATGAAAGTAATTAGTAAGCAAGATTCAAACTTTTGTTGTTATCAAATTGAGAAGGAAACTAGGGCATATATGTTCCCCATAAGCTCATAACTCTGTAATCCTAGTAATAGCAATTCCTTCCTAGTGTTATTACATGCAAAGTGATAACTATAAATCCTTGGTCCGGCATCTAGTGAATTTCACCCCGCACCTCATATTAGACGTGTGTATAATTTACTAACCCTTACCTTTACCTCATATTAGACATCATAATCGATGTTTGGCTTAGTTATTACTTCGCACCAATCGACACTAGCCTATTAGATAGTATCACACTAAATCTATGTTGATAATTCTTTTCTTATTAACTACCTCCTTGGTCCGGCAATAG
>NW_006238931.1:2801705-2821917 GCF_000226075.1 Solanum tuberosum | reverse complement strand
AAGGCGAGTTCTAACGCGTGCATTCGTTAAAAAGACTTTTGAACGAAAGAATTATCAATGCATGCAAAACACTATTCGGGAATTACTTAGTTACTATTCATACTTCGTTAATCGCTCATGGTTCCCCAACCCTAGTTGTGGATTTAGTTACCCATATTAGCAAGAAAACAATTCATAATGTTTGAAGAATAAATTATGAACTTATGTGGTAGAGTAGAATAATCCCAGAATTTCAATGAATTTTAAAGTAAAATCACCAAAACGTGCTTAGGAAATTAAGAATTGCTAAAGTTGCAAGTTAATCTCCCAAACCAAAAACTAGCACTAAAATAATAAAGCCTAACCCCCAAAAATGAGGTTTACATACCCTATTTATAGAAAACAAGTCCTAAATTAAAAAGGGAAACAAAATAAGGAAAGTTTGTTCAAGCACGCGTCTTCATTCCATGAGACTGACTTACGGACCGTCAACAGATGTACGGTCTGTGAGTCCCTTCCGTCAGCCAGGACTTAGAAAATATTTCAGCTTCCAAAAATTAGCTTCTCTGAAGCAAATGACAGAACACCAGGACGGACCGTAGATCATCGATCCCTCTCCGTAGCTCCATACTTATAATTCTCCAAAAATCAGGTACTGGAACCCTCGCAGTCACATTCTACGGTTCAGCAGTACGGTCCGTAGATCAATCTACAGACTGTCAATGGTCACCGTGGTTCCACACTTGGTCAGATTCCCTGATTCTCCTTACATGCCTTGCCCTGCTGATCTACGATTACATTCTACGGAGCGTCAATGGACCTACGGTCCGTAGATCACCTCCGTAGATGCCTTTTTCTGCATTTCTTTCAGCTGTCTCTTTACTTCAGCGCCTAAACATCTTTCCTGCAAAACATGATAAAAACACATAAAACCAATAAAAAAGGCCCTAGACACACACAACTCTTAAGTGAAATGTATTAAAAATACCGTAAACTCACGGTATATCATAGAATTAATAGTAGAGTTCAAGAAAGTCTTTGAGTTCAATTGTGAATCCTTTGAGATCAACTATTGATTCGAGCTAAGTTTTGAGGAAGTAAGTATGAGAATGAGAAGAGTCATATACACAAGTTCCATATCGCTATATAGACCCTTGAGTTGAGTCGTTCATGCCCATAATTCCGCATGAACTCCATAAGTTGAGTATCTTTGAGAGGAGTAGTATCTTCAAGTTCTAAGTCTTGAGTATTGAGTTTCAAATCCCTTTGAGATTATATTCCTAATATTGACACTATTATATGTTACCCATGAAGTCCTTGAGTTCAGTTGAGTTGTTCATGCCCATAATTCCGCATGAATCCTCTGAGTTGAGCATTCTTGAAATGAGTAGTATCATTGAAGTTCTTGAGTTCCAAGTATTGAGTTCTATCCATGGTTATTGAAAACCTTGAATTGAGTCTTTCACGCCCATAATTCGGTATGAACCCTATTTTAAGAAGTCTTTTACAAATGTTTTAAACTTGTTTTAAGACTTGAGTTTTGAGTTGAGTAAAGAGTAAAGAGTGAAGTTCATTTCTTCAAAAGAGTATATGGGGACTATGTATTCCCACAGAGTAAAATGTTTTCACATTTAAACAAGAAGGGAAACTGAGATTTCCAAAAGAGCCTTTGAGCTAGTTTTCAGTAAAGAGTAAATGCTTTTCGAATTAAGCAAGAGAGGAAACACTGATTTCCAAGAGAGTCTTCGGGATAGTTTTTGAGTAATTATCTCAAACCACAGAGTTATATTTATAAACATATGAGCTAGTATATTTTGGGAGTAGTATTGAGCACTGATATGGGGGAGATTTCAAACAACTCACATCCCCCAGAAACCGTGTTGCCAGCATGGGTAGAAAAGGGTCATACTCTTTAGATGATTCCTTAGTGATTTTTAGCATAGACCCGTGGATCCACTTAGTAGTTAGGTTCTATACCCCTGACAAGGCATTGGACGGCCCTGGCAACGTGAGGAAAAATGATGTATCATCACATAGCTCACAGTGATGGTTGTCGGTTAGAGAACCTCCCACAATTATATATTGTATTCTTATATACAGAGTTTACCTTGTAATTTCATATACGAGCAGAGTTTATCTTGTATCCTTGCATTCAAACAGAGGTATTTTGTATTTTTCAATACATTGAGTTGCTTTTTACTATTTTAAAAGCTTTCCATATATTGCATATGTATTGTTGCTTTATATTGAGTTGAGTATCTAGAGTTGAGTATCCAGAGTTGAGTACCCAGAGTCGAGTATCTTATTATTGAGATTGAGCATTATTTCACTGAGTTGAATATCTTATAATTGAGTTGAGTCTTATTTCACTCAGTTGAATATCTTATCATTGAGTTGAGCCTTACTTTCTATGAGTTGAGTTGAACTATGTTTCTTTAAGTTGAGTTGAGTTGAGTGAGTTGAGAAGAGGTAAGTATGCTTCTATTCCACCAGTTCAATATTATGTTATGCTTTAGAATTTCTCTTACATGCTCGTACATTCCACCTATTGAGCCATTTGGCCTGCATCGTTTCATGATGCAAATACATATATTCAGGGTCATCAATAGGAGCTTCGTTGATACCACATTGAATTCGAGTTAACTATGGTGAGCCTCCTTGCCTTACGAGGGTTCCCTTTTTACTTTCAGTCATATCAGTTGTCAGGATGTCGTGGGTCTTGTCCCAACTGCCATCTTTGACATTTAGAGGCTTCATAGTTAGACAATGAAGTTTCAGAAGTTTGTTCATTTATTTTGTTAAATGTTTTAAAGACTTAAGTTTCTTATTTTATGGTGAGTTGAATATATTATTTTATTCATAGTATCTATTCAGTATCGTTCAAATCATCTTAAAGTTGAGTATTTGAATTTATTTTAGTTTTTAAGCTTTTGAATGCTTAAGTTAGTCTTCCGCTTCTAGTTAGCCAGGATGATGGTTCACTTGGGGACCATCAATGGTTCTTGAGTGCCAGCCACATCCAGGGTGTAGACTTGGTCGTGACAATATCCCAAACCAACTACTGCAAAGAACCATACTTTCTCAAGTTTATCTTCATCATCTGTTTCTCCGTCATCATTTCTTCCACTTTCAGATGTCGTTGTAGTTCCATCACCAACACATTCAGTCAAAGGAGGACCACAAAGTGCAACATTTCCTTGGAAAATTGTTGGATCAACTTTGGTTTGAAACTGAGTACTAGTAGGAATATTTCCTGTCAACTTATTCTATGACAAGCTCAAATGACTCAGAAACTCTAAAGTAGCTATACTTGGTGGGATAAAACCTGTTAACTGATTTATTGAAAGATCTAACGTTTCAAACCAACGTAACTTTCCGATATATGTTGGTATATTTCCTCTCAAATGATTCCTGGACAAGTTCAAGGTTCCAAGTTTGTTATCTCTACTGGGATTTCTCTAGACAAACTGTTGCTCAAGAGGCCGATACTATTTTTACTAGGTAAAGGATTTTATCATAATTTTTTTTCTTTATTTTGCCTCAAGCTTCAATGTCCCTTGATAATGTCTAGCTTCTACATCAGTTAGCTCAACCTTGAAGCCTTTCAAGTTTCCAAAACAAGAGAGGATAGAACCAAATAAGTTGTTTCTTGAAAGGTTTAGTATGTGAAGACCTGAAAGGCTACAAACTTTAAAAGAAATGTGGCCTGAAAACCTGTTATTCCTTACACTAAGGATAACAGTAATCTCATTGTTTCCCCTAGCCAAGCTGGGATAAGCCTTGACAACTGATTGTTACTAAGATAATTGTTAATGATTTTCGTGCAATTTCTCAAACTCGAAGGCAGCTCTCAATTGAAATCATTGCCTGAGAGTCTTAAGAACATCAGATAACCAAGAGAGCCTAGTGAGTCTGGAATTTGGATGGATAGGCGATTCTCTGACATATCTATCTAGTAAAGATATGGTAGCTTACCCTAGAAATCAGGAACTTGTCCGATAAGTTGGTTATTATTGAAGGCTAAGGTAGTCCACTGATTCATATCTATCTCCCATGCATAAGGAAATTGTGCCATTTTGATTGTTCCTAGAGATGTCCAAGTCTGCTATACTGGGAAGTGCTTCACAATGTTTAGAGGAATAAGTGTTGACTTTTAAAAGGTGTGAATGGAAAATGAAGAGTTGCGACTTTTACGAAGAGTTGTTACTTTTATGAAGAGTTGTGACTTTTATGAAGAGTTGTGACTTTTATGAAAAATTGTGACTTTTATGACAGGTTGTGACCTTTCCGAAAGATTATGACTTTTCCAAAGGGTTGTCACCTTTCCGGTAAGGCACAATAAAAACCTTTCCACACTAACCTTTGTTGTCTATAAATAGAAAGTTTCCTCTTATTTTTCAAGAAGGAAAGATTCAATTTCCTGGACTTCTTCTACTACTACTAAATATAGTATTCTAAGTATATTTTACTGCCGTTGAGTGGTTCGCTGACACCATGGTTTTAGGTACCGATACACCGGTGCATAAGATCGTTCTATATTGGGAGGGTATATTCCATTAACCATGGATACTTGAGGGAAATAATTTCCTTAAGGGGACACTGTGCATTCAGTGGGCTCGATTTTCTTCTTTGAGAAAAAATATTTTTGTATATTGTTTCTAATCTGTTTCTGATTCTATTTTCTCTACTAGTTTTAATTTTCTAATTTTTGAAAATACTCTTTAAACTTTGTTGTTTCTTACCATGTTCTTCAAAGTTTTGTTCTAAGTATCTTAGGAATACATGATGAACAACAATCTTAAGGAAATTATTATACGGTTGGTATTTCTTGTATTCTATTGATTAAGGAAAACAAAACATGGAAGTAGAAGATTAATGCACTACTACTTCAGAATTTGGTTCCTTGTTTAGCAAGATCGAATTGAGAATGTACTAGAAAAATTGGTGGTATTCCGGTTAAAGATTACACCAGGTAACCTTCTTATTATTTATCTAAGGAGGAAAATAGTTTCTAAAAGTTAATTATTTTGATATTTATCATGTGTATGTTTGGAAATATAGCTGCAAATCATATGTTTTGGAATGGATTTTCCTTGGCAAATAATGTTTCCTTTAAAATTCTTTAGTTTGCAGAATGAGAGAGCACATTTTATGTTTGATAAAATAGTATGTCAAAATGTTATAGTTGGAGGACTATTTAAAAATAAAAGCATTTCTATGTGATTATCTAAGAATATGTTTTATTCTGTTTGGAGAAAAAAAACTTTTGTAGTTTTGTATTCTGTGTGAATTTGATTGTGTCTTATTTTTGTTGAGTAAAAACTTCTGTAGTTTTCTACTCTGGATAAATAAGACTATGCAATTGGTTTGAAGAATATGAAAACTTCATCTAATAAGTCAGTGTTGTACTTATTGTTTTCTATAAACTTCACTGTTAAATAGAAAAAAATGTACAAAAGTTTTTGTCTTTATTATCAGTATTCTAAACACTAAGTGGTATGTCTAATTGTGATAGAAAAACGACCAGTGACTTAAAGTGTGTGATTTTGTGTCTGTAATAGGTGCTTCTATGAAATGAACTGTGACACCATGTAAAGATTGTCAAAGAGAATTGAAGCACTATATTTTTTTCGTAGAATAATATTTCCAAAAGAGGTTTGATGCCGCCATTCATGGTCTGGGAAAATATGTGGAAAAACTATTTTCAACTATTTGAAAAATATTTTTGAGGTCATATTTAAAATGTGGGGGGTTCTTTGCTTATGACAAAGATAAAAATAGACTTAGTGTCTAATTTAAATTTGGAGCACAAAATATGAAATTCGATGATACTTTTGTATTATGTTAGACCCACAAAATTCTTGGAGTATATTTGATATTGTGGCCGCTGAGTTTCTCTTTTACTAGTATACGGTATGTATAGTATGAAACTACCAAATTATATGTATACTTGTTCAAAATGATTGAGTTCTTTTATGAAAAAATGTCACTTAAAATGCTGGGATTTTTCATGAAAAGATATGTCTATTAAATATAACTATTTGTATAGACATGAATATTAGTGAATAGTCATTTGTCATGTTTTGTAAAAGAAGCATTTGGACTATTGTCTTTGTTGGACCCGATGAAACTTTGTTCATGTGTAGTTCTATAACAATCAAATTGAAAGTTTTGGAAAGGTCCTTCCGAAAAGGATATTCGACAAGGTGATGACTCTAAACAATGTTTGTATCACACAAAATTGTAAGAAATAGGAACAAATATTTGTGTGAAAAAGCTACCTCACTGAGAGCTTTTCAAACTCAATATTTTTATTTGTTCTTACTTGCTTGAGTCAAACTGTTTGTGACATGAGCACTTGGGACATGTAAATTACAAAACCTTTGAGTGCAATAAATAAAAATGTCAAGTTTGTGTTGAATCTAAGTATGCTAAGCATTCTTATAAATCTGTTGAAAGGAATTCTAATCCGTTAGATTTGATTTACGCTTACATTCTTTATATGAAGTCAACATCTTCTCATGGTGGAAAAAATATCTCATAACTTTTATTGACAATTGCATTTGATACAATTATGTTTATTGCTGAATGGTAGGGATGAAGCAATAGAAACGTCTAGGCAGAGTAAAAGTGCCTGCAGTACAAATCCCAACAGCCAAAACAATCAAACTCCTAAACAACATATGAACAACAAGAACCTTGGACATGCAAAAGCAGAGAAGTCAGTTGGATACAAGAAATGAGCTTAAATGAAGAAGTGGGGATTCAAATAGCCGACCCCAACTTGTCAGGGACTACGGTATAGTTGTTGTTGTACTTTAAAAAAAATTGCTAAACATAACTAACTTAACTAATCTCCTGCCATGGAGACAAGAAATAGACATTCCCTTTCTCCTTATTTGATATTTGGTCAATTGGCATCTTTGATCGAGTACATCCAAAGTTCAAACTAATCACTATTTCAGTGCAGAAAAATCATGCCAAATTATAACAAACTGGCCTAATCTCGACTTGCAAGAGGAGATAATGTACATGCTTCCAACATAAATGCATGAATAGTTGCATAATCATTTACGGTCTATAACATCAATACCTCTAAATAGTTAGGCGATTTAGTCTACAAGATTATTGTTGATACGCAGAAAACAATAGGAGACCATCGAAAAAGTGCAAAGGCATCAAAGTAAATATCTACTTCATGGATAACAGAAAATGGACATAAAAAATAAACAAAATGGAAATTAAGCATTCTGAAGGTGAGAACATGCCTTAGAAGAAGGGATATCAATAGTGTAACAGGGACCAGAAAACAGATAACCCCCTGTGCTGCAGATTCCACCTTCCTTGGCAATTCAAGTGGCCCACAAGGGCTGAATGTAGACTGTAGTATTGGAATGATAACAATTATGAAAAAGGGTAAAAAATGCCTGCCATTTAAATGAATCCTAACAAATTTTGTAGCATCAATTCCGTTTCGATCTTGACTCTTGAAAATCTTGAAAAACTGCATAATACTAAAATTGAAGTTGAAATTAGTTGGGAAAAAAAGATGTTATAGGGATGGAGAATATAAATCCCCTTTTGTAGAAATATGTTTGGAAAGTGGATTTATCCATCAAATTACTACCCTATTCACCTCAATCTAATGGAATTGTAGAATCAAAACAAAAACCGAACTTTTAAGGAAGTAATGGCTACATTACTTATAAGTTCAGGTTTACCATAAAACTTGTGTGGAGAAGCTATCCTTACAGCAAAAGGGAACAACAAAAAAGTTTTGTACTTTTCAGAAAGAAAGCAATAAAAAGTTTTGTTTGTTCAAGACACAATCTATTCCATATGAGAAATGAAAATGAAGGAAATTCAACTTGAAATATTTCAAAGTGTGGGGGTGTCTAGCCAAAGTCCAAGTTCCTATTCCTAAAAAGATTAAAATAGGACCTAAGAACTGTGGACTGAAAAATTAGACTTGAGTAGTCTAGCGAAATGTCTAAAAGACCTTGAAAATAACAAAAAGAGAATGTACTTAATAAATAGATTCGGACGCGTAGTAAATGTCAAAAGACATATACTACCATTGGATCTGATTTTATAACATTTCCTATGTCTTTTGTGGACTCATCCTTTTGGAAAGATGGTGTCTTTAATGAGATTGATTCAATCTTGAGCAACCACATTGGAAGTTAATTGATCTTCCTCCAGGAAATAAAACTTTGGGTTCAAAGTGAATCTTCAAAAGGAAAATGAAAGTCGATGGAACTGTTGACAAATATAAAGCAAGACTTTTTGTCAAAGGCTTTAGACAAAAACAAGGTATTGATCTTGTCGACACATACTTACCAGTAACTAGAATTACATTCCTTCGGATGTTAGTTACATTAGTTACGGTATATGTTGGAGGAAGAAATTTACATGGAACAGCCTGAGGGTTTTGTGGTTCCTGGTAAAGAAAAGAAAGTGTGTGAACTTATTAAGTCACTTTATGGACTAAAACAAGCACCCAAACAATGACATAAGAAACTTGACCAAACCATGTTGGCAAATAGATTTAAGAATGATGGAAGTGATAAATGTGTTTACATTAAAATCACAAGGTCATTGTTTGTTTGTATATTGATGACATGTTGATCATAGTAGAGACACTAATGACATAAATGCTACTAAACGTATGCTAAAAAGAAAGTTTGATATGAAAGATCTTGGAGTTGCTGATGCGATCTTAGGTATAAGAATTCTTAGAACTCCATAATGTTTAGCATTGTCACGGTCTCATTGCATTGAAAAGGTACTTGACTAGTTCAAATATTTGGATTTCAATATTGTCAAGACTCCAATAAATGTGAGCTTTGCATTTCAAAAGAGTGAAGGTGAAAGTGATTCAAAATTGGATTGTGTTAGAGTATTGGGAAGTATGATGTACATCATGAAGTGTGCATGATCAGATATAACATGTGTTATTAATGAACTGAGTCGGTTCATGAGTGATCCCAATCGAACTCATTAGATGACAATGAAAAGAGTTTTGGGGTATTTACAACATACTCAAAACTATGTTTTGCATTACAACAATATCCAGTAGTATTGAAAGGATATAGTGATGCAAATTGGATCACCTGGATCAAATGAAGTAAAATCCATGAGTGGATTTGTATTTACCCTTGGTGGATGAGCAATATCTTGGAAATCTTCCAAAAAGACGTGTCGCTAGCTCTACAATGATCTCTGAGCTTGGTGCTCTAGATAAGGCCGGTGAATAAGTAGAAAGACTCCAAAATTTCTTAATAAATATTCCTTTTTGGCCTAAACCTTTGGCATCAGTATGCATACACTTTAATAGTCAAGATGCAATAGGTAGGGGGCATGGAGCATGATGTATAATGGAAAGTTTCGTCATATATGACATAGACATAATACCGTTAAAAAACTACTCTCTAGTGGAATTATCACAATTGACTATGTAAAGTCAAAGGATATGTGTCGGATCCACTTACAGAAAGGCCTAACTAGAGAGAAAGTTGAAAGATCATCTAAAGGAATGTGTTTATGGCTTAGGACAAGTCATGATGGCGGTAACTCTACCTAGTAGACTGGAGATCCCAAGAGCTAGGTTCAAGAAGAAAAACAAAGTTGTGACTGACAGTTTCGCATTGTCAACCAACTCAATCCATTCTCATGATGAAGATAATGCTTATGAACAATAATATAACATTAAGGCTTGTTAATGAGTTAATAAAGCTTATAGTTTTTTAATGATTTGCTAAGTTTGGCAGATTTGACCAAATAGTGTACCTACGTGATAACACGATTAGAAATCACCTATGTGAGTGTGAAGTGTAAGCCGCTTCAAAGATGATGATTGTCAAAAGCCCATCCCTCTATACACTCATGAAACCAGGAGGTGTTCATGGCTAAAACGAACACAACCGTAAGAACCATAAACGGTAAAGTTAATTGTGTGACATATGGTTGTCTACATATACACCAAAGATTGACGGTTCAAAGATACCAAATCTATCGATTGACCGAGTATATCCGACATATGTTCACTACAGAAAGTTCAAAGGAAAACCTACTTATCCAGATGCAATTAATTCTTACTTGTAAAGTACACACACTTGTTCGTTTCTTTGTCTTGGAGTCATTCCCCATTCATGCGGGGGATTGTTGGGTTTTAAAAGGTGTGGATGGAAAATGAAGAGTTGCGACTTTTATGAAGAGTTGTGACTTTTATGAAAAGTTGTGACTTTTATGAATTGTTGTGACTTTTATGAAAACTTGTGACTTTTATGAAACGTTGTGACCTTTTTGAAAGATTGTGACTTTTCCAAAGGGTTGTGACCTTTCGGTAAGGCACAATAAGAACCTTTTCACACTACCCTTTGTTGTCTATAAATAGAGAGTTTCCTCTTATTTTTCAACAAGGAAAGAACCAATTTCCTGGACTTCTTCTACTATTACTAAATCTAGTATTCTAAGTGTACTTTATTGCCGTTGAGTGGCTCGCTGACACCGTAATTGTAGGTACCGATACACCAGTGAGTAAGATCGTTCTATCCTGGGAGGATATATTTCATTAACCTCGGGTACTTGAGGGGAATAATTTCCTTAAGGGGACACTGTGCATTCAGTGGGCTCGATTTTCTTCTTTGAGAAAATATTTTGTATATTGTTTCTAATCTGTTTCTGATTCTATTTTCTCTACTAGTTTTAATTTTCTAGTTTTGAAAATACTCTTTAAACTTTGTTGTTTCTTACCAAATTCTTCAAAGTTTTGTTCTAAGTATCTTAGGAATACAGGATGAACAAGAATAGGTCCTGAAAATAAGTCATCCCTTAGATACAATGTTGTAACACTAGAAGACCATTGTGGGCGAGGTCCCTCGGAGCGATTGGTGCTTAAATCCACGTTGGCTTGAAATTTGAGCTTTGGGAACTTTCCCTGTCAAGTTGTTGTAAGCCATGTCTAGATTATCAAGCTTCAAATCCAACTCTACAAACCAATCTGCAACAACATTTGAAATCCCTGTGGTATTGAATATTATATTGTTGAGCTCATTTTGATCCTTTAGCCAATGTGGGAATTCAGTGCCTAATTAGCGTGTCTGAATGGTCAAGAATGTCAGATTGAATGAAGGATTCCAATTCAGGCTGATATTGAATGCCAAGGTTATATTTGTACCAAGTTTCATGCCAATTGAAAACTCTTGCAAGTTGGAAAGATCAAGTAAATGGGATTCTTTGACAATACCTTCCCACATATTCTCTAAGATGTCCTATGAGACCAATGACATGAGCTGCCCAATATTCGTGGTGAGGTTTCCACTCATTTTGTTAGATGTGAGGTAGAATGTCTCTAAGGATGATAAGTTCCCTATAGTTTCAACTATTGTGCATATCAGTGAGTTATACCTCAATTGAAGATCTTTTAGCTTCCACAAGTTGCGTAATTCATCAGGAAGATTTCCAGTCAAGTCATTGAAAATAAAATCCAATGTCCAAGCTGTTGCTTTGGCATTTAGATAAGGCATCGATTAAATGGATTATGTTTTCAAGATGTTGTTGTAGGAGAGGATCAAAGTCTTCAAATTGCATAGTTTTCCCAAACTTCTCTTTAGTGTCCCATTGATACCATAAATGGAAGAGAGATCAAGATATTCAAATAAATTGAGCTTTGCAAACTCATCAGGAAGTTCACTAAAGATATTGTTGGAGCTTAAGTGAAGATGCACAAGGTTATTAAGTTTTAATATCCATTGAGGGAATGTACTTGAATTGAAAGCATTGTCGGAAAGATCAAGTACCAAAAAGGAAGATAGATGTAGAGACGGAAAAGAAGATGGAAGTCTAAAAAGTTACATCGAGGCAAGTGTAACTCCAAGAGAGAAGGAATATGATCATTGATTTTTTGAACCCAATAATTAGTAGCTTTGCTAAGATCTAAACCTCCCAAATCAAGAACTTACAAATTTGAGAGGTTTCCAAGGAATGACGATACTGAACTAGTAAAAGACGCAGAAGATAGATTGAGATACCTTAGTTCTTTAAGGCGACCGATGAATTTAGGTACTTTGATTCCTCCAGATTTGTTCATGCTCAAGTCTAAGTTTCTGAAGTGTTGCAACTTAGGTAAATATAGATTAATTACACCTCTCAATTCATGTTTTTTTTTAAAAATTTGATCTTGAGATCAATCTTTATGACGTTTCCGGTCTTGTTCTCACAGGTTACACCAAACCATTGGCAACAATTTTGTTGATCAATCCAAGAAGATAGCCTGACTGAAGGACCTGTGAGATTTTCTTTAACTTTTAGCGGTGCCAATCTTCTCTGTTTCAATGAAAATTCTTACGCTAGAGATGCTAGCAAAGGAAACAAAGTGATGGTTTATGCAAGTGAAATACAAAAGTTGAGATAACAATATGAGAAAGGTAAGTTGAAATGAATTGTCCTCCATATTTGCTTGTTAGTGAATAAAGTAGGAAGGAAATCTCTTGTCATTTATAGGCGTAGTATTTGGAAAAAATTAAGCAAGTATTGTGGCCGCCTAGTGGTCGTGGTTGAGAACCATGAGGTTTCAAGTTCAAATTCAGCGGGGATGAAAATACTAGGTGTTATTATTGGGATATATACTATTAACCATGTGTTTACATATAGTAATTATTATAGAATAATTATTTATTCATTTTTAATATATCATATATTCGTTTATGGTGTTTGTTTACTTATATAGTAGATGATTTAATGTATAGAGTTTAAGCCTATACACAGAGGATTAAATCATCGGTTCTTATAAGTATAAAGTTTTTTGCACACAATCTAAGATGAGAATTAGACATGCCATCGGTACGATTGTAGCACAAGATTATATGTAGTTTATCTTGGTTATGAGAATAGTATAGTTCCAACTTCTTGTGTTAGTGCATTTTGTATGTATTGAAAGGGACCGAGTAGAGATAGTTGCTTTAGACTGACTGACAAAAGCATATTCTCTAAACTATTAAATGTACTCATATTCTTAATCTTGATATAACTATTCTGATCTGTATATGTTAATTATCATTTTGATTTATTAAAAGGTGAGATTCTAAGATGGGTCAATATACGTGATAGATTGGACGATGATAATATATATTGGTGAATTAATAAGTTAGTTGACAGAATCCATGTCTCGATATAGAGATTGATGATATGCCTTTTTGAGAAGCTTATAAATTTTCATCATGTAAAACCTTGCAAGTGGATTATGAATATGACACATGAAATAAGTTAAGCAGTGCTCTAAATGAAATCGATCATTGAATTAAATTCGTCAGTAATTTAATATATTGATTAGTATCTATAATCTTAACATGGGGAATTACATATGTGTTTAATGGGGAATTTCGAAATATAAATATAGGAGTGCAATTACGAATTTCTAGTGCAATGATTTGTAATTTATTATGGTAAGAATAATTCAAATTAATTATTTATAATTATTTCCATAATAGGAAGCCTCAGTAATTAATTATATGATCCCTATTGTGCCCATATTTAACTAGAACTCAAAATCTATTCTATGGGGAAAAGAGAGAAGTATGTGTCTTTCTCTATTCTAAAGAAAGGGAGAAATATGTATCTTTCTCTATTCTAAGGAAAGATAGAAGTATGTGTATTTTTCTATTCTAAGGAAGAGGAAAAGTACATGTGTTTTTCTATTCTTCGAAAAGGGAGAAGTACATGTCTTTTTCTATTCTAAGGAAAAACTGTCTGTTTCTTGTCTTTCATGGACTAGGAAGAAATCTCTATAAATAAGGATTCTTCTAACCCTTGAAGGAAGAGAAGTTTTATATACGATATTTGTCCACCCGAGTATTAAGAGAGTTCGGAAGTGAACTTGGGATCACTGTAGAAGACCATAAAACTGCCGTCCAATTTGTGGACTAACTTGTGGATTCGCTTGAAGGTTCTAGCTTGTGGGTTCGCTAGAAGGTATCTACTCACGCTTCAAGATATAAATCTTGAATTAAATTTTAGAAAGTATATGTGTTCTAGCATAAACTACGTGTTCTCTGTTATTCATGTAAGTAGTATGATTCTGGTATGCTACCGTTATGCATATATGTAACACCCCGAATCTGAAAGAGGGCATCATTTCAGATTTTAGGACTTACAGGTGCCATCCACGAGGACCCAACCACGGGTCGTGGATCGAGCCACGAGCTATAGATTGGTCTGTGGAGAGGTCCACACAAAATCTGTCCAGGCCATGGACCACGGTGGGACCTACGAACCGTAGGTGGGTCCACGCCTCGTGGTCCAAGAGCCGTGGGTCCTAGAAAAAGTCTCTGACCATGGACCACGAGTGTGCAAGATGGATCGTTGGTCCATCCACGGTCCGTCAGTGGTGGGTCGTGGGTCGGTGCTGGTAGTTATTTTCCAAGGTCAATTGGGTCTTTTCCTAATTAATTAATTCATATACTATGTCGTTTTGCCTATGTTTAGAACCCTTATATAAGATTTTTCAACCCCCAAATTAATCCATTTAATTCATTCTTCAAATTTCACAAAAGAACATCAAATTCCTCTCCAAATATTCTCTCTGGAAACTTGAAGAAGAAGAAGGAGGATTCACCTAGGGTTTCAAGAAAAGGTTCCAATTCCTCCGTTGAAGGCTAGCATTTGGACTCAAGGTATGATAGTTTTCATCCATGGATTCCTTCCATTCATTGAGTTCCCAAATTCTTCTATTTCAAAAGGCAGAAATCCCTAATTGAGTTAGGGTTTTCATCAATTGTCATGGGTTCTTTTCATTATTAATTTAAATGATTGAATTATGATCTCTTATGCATGAATTGATGAATTACAATGATTTTATGATGATTTCCCCACGAACCCATATAATCCTCATGTTTTCAAGTTATGAATCATACAATGTGGGATTTGGATCTTCAAGGAAGAGTTTTATGAAATTAAGCATGCATTGTACGCTTTACATGTATTTATGATGAAATCCATATATAACCCATGTTTTCTAACAGTTTATGATTGAAAGTGGG
Organism: Solanum tuberosum; assembly: GCF_000226075.1. NCBI lineage: Eukaryota > Viridiplantae > Streptophyta > Magnoliopsida > Solanales > Solanaceae > Solanum > Solanum tuberosum. The sequence continues at coordinate 2,806,900 of NW_006238931.1, read as the reverse complement.
TTTTGAATCTCAAGAGGTAAATTATGGACTTATGCATTGCTTTATAAAATCCATGCAAATGTTTTAAGGGTGCTTTGAGAGTAAAGTACCAATGATGATGTTGTGTTGTGAAAGGATATTCTCATAAACACATACTAGCATAATGTGAAAGGTTTTCTCACATAGAAAGGATTTATAGGTTTAAAGGATTTCTCACCTAATTGAATCAAAGACAATGAGCTACCTTAATGAAACTAGCTTGAATTGGTTGTCCAAGGGCATATTTTCATGAGTAATGAAGTCAAGTAAGAAATGACTATTCCGTGGGAATTTATGCTTAACACAGAGTGGATATTGATAGTGAGATGGAAGCTCTCCAATAGTAGAGGCCGGGTTTCCAAAGTAATCTCATGAGATGGAAGCTCCCCCGTTAGTAGAGGCCGAATTTCTAGTATCAATCTCCTTATCCCATAACTTTGTGCCCACATAGGTTAATTAGCTAAGGGATCCACTTAAGCTAGAAATTCAAGGTTCTAGCTTCGACAAGTAGGCCACCTCTTTTTGGTGTGGGGTAGACACCCGATTCCATGTTATAGCTCACATGATCTCAATGTTGGTTAAGGCTAATTTCCCCACAAGTAATAATGAACTAAGGTTACTTCAAAAAGTATTGCGTACGAGTTCAAAGCTTTTAAAGAAGAAGTTAGCTTGCATTGACCATGATTTATGACTTATGTTTTATAACTCTTTTATATCATGTTTTAGCTTGGTCAATTGCATGGCATGAAATGAAATGTCCCTTTTTAGCATAATTTAAATGTTTTATGCATGACTATCGTACTTGGTACATTGTTTTGTACTAACGCATACTCTTGCCTACATTTTTCCCAAATGAATGGTCTGATATTCAAGATGCTCAGTTTCGTGGCTAGTGGGTGATTTGATTAATTCATGAGCTTTGGTGAGTCCTCATGCTTCGAGGACGGACGCTTACTGTTTAGTTCCATTTCTTGTATTTCCCTTTCAGACATGATGTATAGGCTAGGCCTAATTTTATTCTATTGTATTAGATGGCTATGATGAGACAAGAGTTTAGACTTCCGCTTTTCATTTTATAAAATGTTTTGGACTTGGACTATTATTTTAGTCGTATTGTTCTATTTCTTATGTTATGAGAGCTAAGTGGCTTGTATGGAGTCCTTCGGGGTTCTATACGCCATGTTACATCTAGGGGGTACCTTGGGTCGTGATAAACTTGGTAATTAGAGCACAATGTTTAGAATGGTCCTAGGATGACTCATAAGCCATGTCTAGTAGAGTCTAGTTCATGAGTGTGAAGCGCGCCAAATTTATGAATGAGAAGCTACAAGATGATTAGGAAACTCCACTTCTTTCATTACTCTTAAGTCGTGTGATAGAGTTTAACTCTATAAGGTCTCTCTCCTAATCCTTATGCTATGTTCTTTAGGATATGGCTACATGAAGAGCTTATTCTAGAAAGAAAGTGAGGGAGAATGCGGAACAATAAGCTCCTCAAGTTCCGGTCGATCCTTTGGCCGAGCATGTTTCTAATGCGGAGTTTAGGGTTGCTTTCCAAGTATTAGCTCAAGCAATCATGGCCCAAGCCAATAGAGAGGTTGTGGTTCCCGCAAGCTCAAATGTGAATTTTGTATCTTCAAGAGTGAGGGACTTTACAAGGATGAATCCTCCGGAGTTTCATGGTTCTAAAGTTGAGGAAGATCCTCAAGAGTTTATCCACAAGGTCTATAAGGTGTTGATGATCATGGGATTTAAGCTGGTGGAAAAGGCAGAGTTTGCCGCTTACCAATTGAAAGGTGTGGCTCAAATATGGTATAACCAATGGAATGAAGGGAGATCGGAAGATGCGGGTCCTTTTGATTGGGAGAAGTTTAAGGCCACTTTACTTGATAGGTTCTTTCCCCTTGAGATGAGGGAAGCGAAGGTACTTGAGTTCATTAACCTTCGACAAGGAAGTATGAGTGTGAGGTAATATGCTTTAAAGTTTAGTCAATTGTCCAAATATGCTCCAACAGTGGTTGTGGATTCAAGAGCTAAGATGAGTACGTTTGTTTTGGGTGTGTCCGAAATGGTGGTTAAAAAGTACCGAACTGCAATGCTCATTTATGATATGGACATCTCTCGTATCATGGTACATGCACAACAAATTGAGGAGGAGAAACTCAAGTAAAAGTCTAGGGAGGCAAAAAGTGATAAGACTGGAGATGGTAATTTCTCTAACACAAGGTCCGATGGACAAGGTCATCCGAGATTCAGACAAAGGATTTCTGGTCAAGTTTCCTCCAATGCTCCTCCTAAGTTCAACAAATATAGGGTGTCTAACCCTAAGCCTTAAGGAGGTAATGGTAGTAGATCTTTATTGCCTAGGTCTAATTGTACTAAGTGCGGAAGGAAGCACGATGGTAAGTGCCTAGCTGGCACTGATGGTTGCTTTGGTTGTGGTAAGAGTGGTAAAAAATTAAGGATTGCCCAATACTTACGATTAAAGGAAGAGAGGGAAAACAAGCTATTACTAATGGTGCGGGTTCCAATGCTCCTAAGCAAAACCACTTCTATGCTCTCCAGACCCGAAGTGAACAAGAGAGTTCCCCGGATGTGGGTACCGGTATGTTGAAAATTTTCCAATTTGATGTATATGCTTTACTTGATCCCGGTGCTACCTTGTCTTTTGTGAAGCCATATGTGGCTGTGAGGTTTGATGTTCTTCCGGATGTGTTGTTAGAATCTTTTTTTGTCTCTACTCATGTTGGTGATTCTATTGTGGCAAAGAGGTTCTATAGAAAGTGTCCCATTTCCTTGTCCCATAGAGTTACCCTTGTTGACTTGGTAGAGCTTGATATGTTAGACTTTGATGTGATTTTTGGTATGGATTGGCTGCACTCATGTTATGCTTCTATAGATTGGTGTAGTCAAGTTTCAGTTCCCAAGTGAGCCTATCCTTGAGTGGAAGGGGGGAAATTCTATGCCTAAGGTTCAGTTTGTTTCTTATCTTAAAGCTAGAAAGATGATTTTTAAAGGTTGCTTTTACCATCTAGTAAGGGTGAGAGATGTAGATTCTGAAACCCCTTCTCTCGAGTCGGTCCCCATCGTCAATGAGTTTTCAGAAGTGTTCCCAGATGATCTACCCGGTATTCCTCCTGAGCAAGAAATAGACTTTGGTATTGACCTTCTCCTAGATACACAACCTATTTCTATTCCTCCTTATCGTATGGCTCCGGAAGAACTTAAGGAGTTGAAAGAACAGTTGAATGATTTGTTAGATAAAGGTTTCATCTGACCGAGTATCTCTCCATGGGTGCTCCAGTTTTGTTTGTTAGAAAGAAGGATGGTTCTCTTCGTATGTGCATTGATTATCGACAGTTGAATAAAATGACCATTAAGAACAAGTATCCTCTCCCAAGGATAGATGATTTATTTGACCAACATCAAGGGGCAAGTTATTTCTCTAAGATTGATCTTTGATCGGGTTATCACCAACTGAGGGTGAAAGATGATGACATTCCGAAGACGTCTTTTCGAACTCGTTATGGTCATTATGAGTTTTTGGTAATGTCGTTTGGGTTGACTAATGCTCCGGTAGTGTTTATGAATTTGATGAATATGGTGTTTAGACAATACCATGGCATGTTTGTGATTGTGTTCATTGATAATATTTTAATCTACTCAAGGAGTGAGGATGAGCATATTGATCATTTGAGGATCGTGTTTCAAATTCTTAAAGAACAACAACTTTTCGCAAAGTTTAGCAAATATGAATTTTGGTTAAGGTCCGTAGCTTTCCTTGGTCATATTGTTTCAAGTAAGGGTATTGAGGTAGATCCTAAGAAGACGGATGTGGTCAAGAGTTGGACTAGACCTCTAACTCCTTCGGATATTAAAAACTTTTTGGGTTTGGCACTAACTCAACTGAGGGCTCAGAAGGTCGGGCAGCATAACATCTAAAATACTATGACTGGACCCATAAGGTCATAACCTGAATATCTGTAAGTCATATAGACGAAGGTAGACAAGCCAAAGATAATAAGGTACTAGCTAGCCGACAAGGCTACAATGAAGATGTACACACATACATACAAAGCATTTCCTAAAAAATTCCAGCAATAACAATATCAGAAAATACTTCAAAACAGCCCAACATCACGTAACTATCCAAATACAATTTTTTCAGCCGTCTATTAGTGTTCTTTCTTATATAGCAAAGCTATAACTTGGACTTACTCAATAAAATGAAGAGTGAGAACTATTACCTCCAAACAGTAGCAACACCACATAAAAAAAAGAGACACCTTCACCATGAAGAATCCTTTAAATCACAACCAACGAGGAGGAAAGAAATAACACAATCTCTATGAACGTTCCGAGGGTGAAACCACGTTTAAATCTTGTAAATCTTTGCTTGGATGATAGGTGAACCTTTAGAGAGGATTTAGGACTGATTTGTTCTTATTTTGGTCGAAAATAATTAGATAAAACGAAGGGAAATCTGATCTTATAAAGCTAAACCGACATATGGGCTAAGGGCCCACCTTCTCGTGCCTGCTTGTGCAGTCTCACTAAAATCTGAATATCTCTCAATTCTGAAGTCGTATGGATAAATGATTTAGTGCGTTGGAAAGTAGACTCGTAGACGTTCGATTTCATATATTGGGGTTCTTCTAAAGCTTTATATATTGGGAGGAAAGCTCTGAGACATTTAACCCAAATTTCAGAAAATTTATCAAAGATACTTACTCTTAACTTTTGCCAACTTTTTATTTCTCAAATTGCTTGACTTCAAAACTTAAGTTATGATCATTGGGCGACTATATCACCTTATAAAATATCCTTATTAGCATATAAGACACTCTTTGTCTTATCCCCAAAGGTACCGGTTAACTTAAGCATTCTGAACGGGGGGGTGTTAGAATAGACATTCTTTAACTCGAAATTGTTTAAGGGCATCCTTGACCCATAACGTTAGTCTAATTCGTTGATTTTTTTTAACCTCCCCTTAACAATCTTATTCTCCTGAAATGATACACCAAGTCATATAAGTCTCATACACTCATTCAATGATACACATATTATGCGAAAGAACCATGGGGTCTCACATTCTCCCCTCCTTAAGAACATTCGTGCGCGAATGGATTCGAACAATCTTTTGGTTGTATTCCTTGCTGCTATTGTGCTGTTTGCAA
>NW_006238931.1:2801520-2801605 GCF_000226075.1 Solanum tuberosum | reverse complement strand
AGAGTTCGACTACCGATGGGACATCGTACGGAGTGGTACTTTCCAGAGGAACGCTGAGCAGCGAGAAGCTGTTATATTATGGTTT
>NW_006238931.1:2800470-2800791 GCF_000226075.1 Solanum tuberosum | reverse complement strand
TACAGGGGCATTGGACATCAGCCTTATTCGAGATGAGGCAAATGTGGCAACACCTCGCAAAGAGCCCCAGATTGAGGTAACTCCCTTGGGTCCCGATCTTGCAGACACAGTGGGGCAGGCACAGGGCGATGACTGCATTATCCCAGACCACGCCAACGCTATCCCAGGCTCCTCTTCTCAGGCAGCTAGTATGGCTCCTAGCTCTTCCTGGTCCACACCACAGTTGGGAGCGATGGTTGTCCCGATGGCCAGAGTACAGAAGTTAGAGGCACAGATGGCCACACTGCTACATCACATCCAGCCGTGGATGCAAAAGTCGAT
>NW_006238931.1:2788296-2799897 GCF_000226075.1 Solanum tuberosum | reverse complement strand
CGGACCCCCCTGCTTGTTGATGATTCACCGGCGCTTTGCGCCACAGGTTTTCTTCACCCAATCCATTTTCTTTTATTGTTTCTGTATGCATTGTGGACAATTGCATCTATTTTTTGTTGGGGGTGGGGTAAATGGATTGTGAGTGATAGGGTGAAGTCTGAGTAACCCAACTCATGAATACTCTCCTAGGGTTTTCTTGTCTATGTTCTTTTCCACCAAGAGACTGTTTAATTTTTGTTGAACCGGCATGTCTTAGGATTGTATGTGTAGAAGCATGATGAAGAATGAAGCATGATGGCTTAATAAAATATGATACCCGTCAGATTTTGGGATGTATGATAGAAGTTATAGGCTACGATTAGTTGAATGTGCTGGTTCTAAGTATGACATGATCATGAACCAACTTGAGAGCATGACTTAAGCTGAAACTTGAACTGGGGAATCTGATAACCTGATGATGGAACTATGTGCCAAGAGTGTGTGAGAATCGTTGAGTGTTCAAACAGTTTTTGTGCAAAACTAGAACTTGCCTGGTTAGTCCTGCTAAGACAATTCAATCTAGAAGTTAGGAAGTGATCATAGGCCATTGTTCTGAAAAGTCCACAAATCCCCCCCTTTTTATTTCTTGTTTCTGGAAGTACTTTGGCTAATTGAATATAATTGTTGGTTAAAGTAAAGTCTAAACCATTTTCCTCGTGGGATCGACCCCAACCTACAAGTTGGGTTCTTTACTTGATAACGATCGCTTATACTTCTTTAGGGAGGTGTAATTTGAGCTTATCAGTAACATATCCTCAACCGTCTGAATAGTATGTTTTGCCTATCCATCAGTATGTGGATGAAAAGCGGTGCTAAAATTTACCTGAGTGCCTAGACCTTTCTGAAACGATCTCCAAAAATGTGCTATAAATTGAGCTCCTCGATCTAAGATAATAGATAATGGAACTCCATGAAGGAGATACAGGTTCGAGCGGTGGTCAGAATCGCTTTTATGCACGAGCGGTGGTTAGAATCGCTTTTATGCACTCACAGGACGACATGATTCAGAGGCATCCCCTGATGTTGTTACATGTATATTGACGATATCTTCTCAATCTGTTTACGAATTGATAAACCTTGGCTCTACATTTTCATATATCAATCCATTTATTGCTAGTAAGATTGACATGAAATCTAAGTTGTTGCCACAACCAGTTGAGGTGTCTACACCATTTGGCGATTCTATTTTAGCTAGTCGTGTCTATTGGGGTTGTACGGTATTAATTAATGATCGTCCAACCTCCACTGATTTAGTTGAGTTGATTATGCTAGATTTTGATGTTATCATGGGTATGGATTGGTTGGCAGCTTACTATGCTAATATTGATTGTCGTGCACTATATGGAAGAAGTGCAGGTCACCAATTTATTGGTTCAAGATCGGGGAAGTAGAGTTGCTAGGTCATGATATAATCTAACAGGTTATGGAGAAGGTAAAGCTTAGTAGAGATCGGTTGTAGATATCATAGAGTAGTCAGAAGTCTTATCTAGATGTTGGACTACGAGACTTAGAGTTTGATGTAGAAGATTGGTTTTTCTTCAAAGTATGGCCTATGAAGGGTTTCATGCGATTAGTCAAGAAAGGAAAGCTAAGTCCAAGGAATGTAGGGCCATATAATATTATTCAGAGGATTGGTAGGGTGGCTTACGAGATTGATTTCCCTTCAGAATGAAAAGCAGTTCATCCGGTGTTCCATGTATCTAGTTTATAGAAGTGCATCGAAAATGCTTTGAATTATGCCCGTTGAGAATATTCTTGTCTCTACAGACTTGTTTTATGCTAAGGTGTTAGTGGCTATTTTGGTTTGGTAGGTAAGAAGGATTTGGACTAAAGAAGTGGTTTCTATGAAAGTGTTATGGTGGAATAACAACGTTGAGGAAATAACTTGAGAAGCCGAGGAGGAAATAGGGAAGAATTACCCCCAACTATTGATGACTTAAGCTAAGTTGGTTTTCAATAATGACAATTATTCGTGTATACAAACTTAATTGGATTTTAAATACCAAAAAAACCGGTTACTATAGAAGGTTTGTTGAGGGATTCTCTTCAATTGTCTCTCATTTGACGGCTTTGACTCAAAACAAGGCTAAGTTCATATGGTAGGAAGCATGTGAAAAGAGTTTTCATAGTTCATAGATAGACTTACTTCCGCTTTGGTGTTGACCTTACCGGAAGGGACATATGGTTTTGTGGTTTATTGTGATTCCTCAAGAATTGGGCTAGGGTGTGTGCTTATGCAAAATGGGAAAGTTATTACCTATGCCTTAAGGAAACTTAAAATCCATGAAAAGAATTATCCTACTCACGACCTTGAGTTAGCGTCAGTCATTTTTGCCTTAAAGATTTGGAGACACTATTTGTATGGAGTACATGTATATGTGTTTACCGACCACAAGAGTTTGCAATATGTGTTTAATCAAAAGGATTTGAATCTTCGCCAACGAAGGTGGCTTGAGTTATTGAAGGATTACGACATGAGTGTTCTTTATCACCCCGGTAAAGCTAATGTGGTAGTGGATGCTCTTAGTAGATTATCTATGAGTAGTGTCACTCATATTGAAGAAGAAAAGAAAGAGTTGGTTCAAGATATTCATAGATTGGTTCGATTAGGTGTTCATTAGTGGACTCAACCAAAGGTGGTGTTATGGTCCACGATGGTTCCGAATAGTCTTTTCTGGCGGATGTGCAAGCCAAGCAAGGTTTTGATCCAATTTTGGTAGAATTGAAAGAGGCGGTACTTAAGAAATCCGTTGAGGCTTTCTACCAATGGGGAGATGGGGTCCTTAGGTACAAAGGTCGATTATGTGTTCCAAATGTTGATGATTTGAGAGATCTGATTTTGACAGAAGCCCATAGTTCACAGCATTTTATTCACCCGGGAGCAACCAAAATGTACCATGATTTACGGGAGGTCTATTGGTGGAATGGGATGAAGAAGGATATTGCGGGATTTGTGGCTAAATGTCCAAATTGCCAACAAGTGAAGGTTGAGCATAAGAAACCGGTAGGTTTGTCCCAAGATATTAGCATTCCTACTTGGAAGTGGGAGGACTTGAATATGGACTTTATTGTTGGTTTGTCTCGCACCCAGCGACAACATGACTCTATTTGGGTGATAGTAGATCGGTGATTAATGTTTCAAGGACACTTCTTCCAATTCTAAGTGTCAACGATCGCTAGTCAGTATATAACCCAACTAAATGAGTTGGGGTGGAATCCCACAGGGAGCGGTTCGTGTTTAAAATTCAATAGTAAAGTGTGAACATAGTCAAATCAGTCATAGAAATAGACATTATCGAATAAAAACATCATTCAAATCAGGGGGTGACACGAATGTCAAATGGGGAGGTTTTTGTTTGAAATTATCAACTACAACAACAGAAAACAATATGAAATAACAATAGAGGCAAGTGCAACTCCAAGAGAGAAGGAATATGATCTTTGATTCTTTGAACCCAATAATTAGTAGCTTTGCTAACATCCAAACCTCCCAAATCAAGAACTTGCAAATTTGAGAGGTTTTCAAGAAATGATGATACCGAACTAGTAAAAGACGCAGCAGATAGATTGAGATACCTTAGTTCTTTAAGGTGACCGATGAATTTAGGTACTTTTATTCCTCCAGATTTGTTCATGCTCAAATCTAAGTTTCTGAATTGTTGTAACTCATGTAAAGATAGATTAATTACACCTCTCAATTCATGATTTTTTTGAAAATTTGTTTCTGAGATCAATCTTTATGACGTTTCCGGTCTTGTTCTTACTGGTTACACCAAACCATTGGCAACAATCTTGTTGATCAATCCAAAAAGATAGCCTGCCTAAAGGACCTGTGAGATTTTCTTTAACTTTTAGCGGTGCCATTCTTCTCTGTTTCAATGAAAATTCTTACACTAGAGGTGCTAGAAAAGGAAACAAAGTGATGGTTTATGCAAGTTAAATACAAAAGTTGAGATAAAAATATGAGAAAGGTAAGTTGAAATGAATTGTTCTCCATATTTGCTTGTTAGTGAATGAAGTAGAAAGGAAATCTCTTGTCATTTATAGGCGTAGTTTTGGTAAATAATTAAGCAAGTATTGTGGCCGCCTAGTGGTCGTGGTTGAGAACCATGAGGTTTCAAGTTCATATTCAGTGGGGATGAAAATACTAGGTGTTATTATTGGGATATATACTATTAACCACGTGTTTATATATAGTATTTATTATAGAATAATTATTTATTCATTTTTAATATATCATATATTCGCTTATGGTGTTTGTTTACTTATATAGTAGATGATTTAGTGTATAGAGTTTAAGCCTATACACATAGGATTAAATCACCGGTTCTTATAAGTATAAAGTTTTTTGCTCACAATCTAAGATGAGAATTGGACATGACATTGGTACGATTGTAGCACAAGATTATATGTAGTTTATCTTGATTATAAGAATGGTATAGTTCCAACTTCTTGTGTTAGTGCATTCTGTATGTATTGAAAGGGACCGAGTAGAGATAGTTGCTTTAGACTGACTGACAAAAGCATATTCTCTAAACTATTAAATGTAATCTTATTCTTAATCTTGATATTACTATTATGATCTGTATATGTTAATTATCGTTTTGATTTATTAAAAGGTGAGATTCTAAGATGAATCAACATACGTGATAGATTGGACGATGATAATATATATATTTGTGAAATAATAAGTTAGTTGACAGAATCCATGTCTCGATATAGAGATTGATGATATGCCTTTTTGAGAAGCTTATAAGTTTTCATCATGTAAAACCTTGCAAGTGGATTATGAATCTGACACCTGATATAAGTTAAGCAGTGCTCTAAAGGAAATCGATCATTGAATTAAATTTGTCAGTAATTTAATATATTGATTAGTATCTATAATCTTAACAAGGAGAATTACATACGTGTTTAATGGAGAATTTCGAAATATAAATATAGGAGTGATGATGTTTATCATGACCAACGACACTAACCTACGGTACGAGTGTCTACGATCGTCGATAATATAGTAACTCAACTGAAGGTTTGGGTCGTGTCCCAAGGGAGTGGCTTTGAGAATTAATCGAAAAATAAAAGTTAGTTCTACTTAGTCGTAGCTAAAGACATTAACGAGTAAAAACATAGTAAATAAAAAGGGGCGACACAAAAGTGTCAAATGCGTTCCTCTCAGATAACCATTTGCTGCATGAAGGCCAGCCTATGCCTTACCCCACTCACTCTCTCGAGCTGAGTGTTAGGATATGGGACTAGGGCTCACCCTCTTGGGCAGAACCTCATGTCGACCCACTCCTTAGGCCATAAGTCTAGCGGTCTTGGTTTCGCGACCTCCCTCTCGGAAAAGCTGAAAACACATGGGTGGTTTTGTATTTGCAACTACAAACCCATTAGATTAAAACACAACCACTAGGTGAAATCACCATTAAAATACATCTAACCTATCCGCAAGCAAGACCCAACAATAATATCAACACATATTTGCTAAATCACACCCCCCAAGAATGGGGTTTTTAGCCACACATCAAGAAATAACAAAATACACCTAAAATGATACTAAAAATCAAATGGGTATAATGAATTAAACCTTGATTTAAGCAAAGGAAGAAGAATGGAAAAGACCCACTTCCAACTTGGGGAAAATGAAATCCTTCTTTCTTCAAGTCAGCCAAAAAAACCCGCTCCAAACTTGAGAGAAAAAATATCCCAAAAAGTACTAATCTATTCTGAAAATTATAATAATGGTTCCACACCTAAAAATTAACAACAAGTTTAGTATTTATAGACACCATAAAATTGTGCGGGCGGATCTTTCGGCGAGGTTAGTCAAAATCGCCGATTAACTCGGCGATTTTCCCTTTGGTGTAGTTCGTCGCCATCTTGCACTAGCCTTCGACATCGTCGTGCTCTGTGTCATTGGGCGACATAGTACTGCTTCGCAGAATTATTCGGCAAAACGCCGACTACTGTTTTCATCATCATTTTGATCCTGCTCCTTCAAGGCTTCGCGTACTGGAACAAAGGGCGGAGTGCGTCATTGCGGCGAATCGCCAAGCGTGCTTGGTGATGCGTAGGCTTCAACTTCTTCATTTGTTTCAGCCTATTTGTTCCAATTTACGCCTAAGTGTCCATGCTTCCACTAAACTTCAAGTACCTGAAACTTAAGAGTTTTCATCAGATATTGAGACAAAATAAGCATTTGACAAAACTATTTCTATCAAAATAAAGCCCTATATGAGTCCAATTTGTGGACTCATCAACACCCCCAACTTAAACTTTTGCTTGTCCTCAAGTAAACTCAAGGTCAGTCGTTCAACAAGGTGTCTCAAATAGTGCTACACAAGACTAAATCATGAATGCACACAACCAGACTCAATTTACTTATGCAAGGATCAATTGTGTACTCAAAGATTCAAGTTGTGACATACTATTACCAAAGATTCTCATGCTCGCAATGCTTGCTACTGGTGCAATCAAGCTCAACAGGAAGTACCTATTTGCCCTCACATAAAGAATGATTCCATATTCACACACAGAGGTTAATCAATTCAAGATCAGGAATCAGATGCAATGCTCAAACTAAAAAAGAGGAACACAATGCATGTTTTTTTTACCCAGAGGTTTGCCCTTATTTTCCAATCGACTTTCGATTCGGCTTACTCAAGATCAAAAAGGTCTTTCTAAGGCTTGTAATGGGGCTGAGTGCAAAGGTATGATCATTTAGGCTCAGTGACTCTTATCCTCATGAGATGTGGTATTCACAACACTTCATTTCTTGTCCCTTCATCATTTTTGCTAGTGCTCTTAAGTCATCCCATTATTCACTTCCCATGGATTGTTCGGACTCCCCATTCTTTGGTACTTTATTCCACAACTTTCTTCTTTATTTTTTTTATTTTTTAAATATATGGAGGGGTTCCAATTTTTTCAAATCCATGGGTTAAGGTAAACTGTTCTTGCACTTCTTGACTTTCCCCTTTCTTTTAACCATACCCCCAACTTATGCTTTTGGCCTAAGTTGTCTATTCAACATACCACAAATCTAGAGGATTATAGGTAGTGGATAAAGAAAGGTCTAGTTTTCATCAAGTTTCATCCAAAGAAAGGTCAGGCTCAAGGGGTGTTAAAAAGAGATTCACACACTCACAAGGTAGGCCATAAAAGAGGTAAATGTCAAATTGGTTTACACTCTTTAAAGTTGCCTAAGATCATATCAAGAGATAGCCTTACTTAGTCAATCATACCAATGGGAAAAAATCTCGAATCTATCATGCATGTTTCAAAGTAAGCTCAACACACTAGGCATCGACACTACTAGTCAAACAAGACTCTACATTTTTACTAGTGTGCAACGGTCATCACAAGAGACTCAATTTAATACTTGGCTAGTTAAAACGAGATGCAAAGAATTCACATATTGTCTATGCTATTTCATTTGGCCTCATTGTAGCAGCACATTTATGTTCGTTCAATTGAGAGTACTATTCAAGTCATCGGTATTGATAGAAACTGATACTCAAATTTTGCACAAGAACAACCACATTCAACACACAAGAGGTGGCGAAAATTTTCGGACGGGTCAAAATTTATTATGAAATAAAATAAAAGGAGCCATAAGTTGAAACATCCACACAAAGAAGTATTAATGCAAAATTTTAGCTCACAACACAAAACACGAACATTAATAGCATATACAAAAGGTGGGCGTCACCCCACCACAAACAAAATCATTTGCCCTCAAATGCAAATAACAAAATATTCAAAATCTAGAATAAAGAAAGACAAAGAGGGAGGTAAAGAGGGGATCTTGTCTAAGCAGTCGCTCCATCTGTCTGGGCATCAGTGCCATGAGTATTATCATTCTGACTCGGGTTCTCTGCTTCAGCTGCTGCAGCGAGATTAGCCTTAACCATATTATCCAAATCATGAGTTGTTCCAAAGGCATGTACCACATTGATGAACCCTTGGGTCCAGGAAGGGACATTAGGGTCAATGGGAATCCTCCTACTGGAACTGGCGTCCTTGCTCTTGCTCTTTGCTTTGGTATTGTTCGACTTTTCTGCATCTCTCCTAAAATTTTGTGCTCTTATGTGTTGGGGTGGCACGTCTCTTTCTGCAACTTTGGATCTGCCCATGTCTGCAAAATCTTGAGATAACGTTAGAACGTTTTTGACAAACTAGGCAAAGATATTCAGTTGTAGGTAGATGGTCAGTCTATTCGGCTTGTCGCCGAATACCTTCGGCGAGCCACGGTTAGTCCGCCGAAGGTCACAGTGCGGAAGGGTTAGGGGTGCAGACAAAGGGCGATTAAGATAACATTCGGCGAGTCGCCGAGTGCACTTAGTGATCCCATGCTTCTCGCCGAAAGTTACAGCAACCACAACAAATAAAACATGATAATAAGGGCGAGATGGGGGAACTTAGGCGAATCGCGGAGTGGTTAGGCAAGCTCGTCACAGCTCACCGAATGACCCAACGTGACTACTTTTGACCCAACTTCTCAAAATCGGCCCTGCAACCCCCGAAAACACAATTTAAGCAAAAATAGCAAAAAATTGACCGAGACCCATAACATTCGAATACCACCCATCACACATTAACCCTCCTCGATGCATTAGAATAAGAGGTTTTAACAGTTAAGGCAATTCAAGTGAGGTTATCGCAGACAAATCGACACATAAACAACTCAATCCAATCAAGGAGGTTCAACATATTTCATCATAGCATTTGCAAATGAGTACAATTTTGACAACACAATCACGAGGTTTGAGAAACTAACTTTTTGCGCTGCTCAAATGGTTATTGAAATGCTAGGAAGCAATGTAATCCAATCCCGCGCACAAATTAACTAACCAAAATACTCCGGAAAGTGCAAGAAAAATAAAACTAGAGTGCAGGTGTGCGTTTGTGGAGGTGGAAAAGTGATGGAAAGTGAATGAAGTTCGACTTTTTTAAACCTTTGGTTGAAAGACTGTCCAGTTCTTGTCCATTCCGTGACATTAGTCCCGATCGCCGAACCTCATGATGATTCGCAGAGTGTTCACTTATCTCACCGAGTTTTACAGGACCTTCAGTCGAGATGAAGATCCAAATGCTGGTCTGCATCGGAATCGCCAATATACTCGGCGACTCGCCAATAATTTCATTGAGTCCGCCGAGTTTTACAAACCCAATCCCAAATTGGGTTGAATCATACGGCGGAGTGCGTCGGGGTTGCCGAACCAATCGGCGATTCACCGACCGGGCTTTTCGTTTGCCAATCTATACGTCTCATTCAACTTACACACTTTCACCTGCGCAATCAACACACCATTATTTCATCGAAGTAACTTAAAGATATAAAAAGGGTTTTGGGTTGCCTCCCAAACAATGCCTTATTTAACGTTGTGGCACGACGTAAGTTCTCACTCAAGTTCCATTAGTGAGGTTGGCCTCATTTTCATGAGTCCACCCCTCTTTTGGCGCTGGGTAGAGAAAAGATAGCACTTGGTCCATTTGGTACCCATAGTTACCATTCATGCTCATCTTTCCTATTTCAATATACAAACAAGCAAAACAAAACTAAAAATAAAGGTAGTAAACTACAGCTAAGAAGAACAAAAAATTTACTAAACTAAAAATTATCACGTAACACTACTCCCCGACAGTGGCGCCATTTTGATGCTTATCGTGACCAACGACACTAAACCTACGGTACGAGTGTCTATGATCTTCGATAATATAGTAACCCAACTAAAGGTTGGGGTCGTGTCCCAAGGGAGTCGTTTTGAGAATTAATAGAAAAATAAAAGTTAGTTCTACTTAGTCGTAGCTAAAGACATTAACGAGTAAAAACATAGTAAATAAAAGGGGGTGACACAAAAGTGTCAAATATCAATTGGGGGTTTTGTCACAAATAGTAAAAACAACAAAAATAACAAGAAAATCAAGTATGGGGACAAGTTCTTGGGGTGTGACCACAATACAAGTTGAGATAAATCGCTGGTTACATGTTTTCTATAGGAAATTTGCATGATAATAGTGACTAGGCTAAGCTTTCGATGGAAATAAGTTCCCTCTCGGGAAACTTACCCCGTTTCAAATGCGTTCCTCTCGAACACCCATTTGTCGCATGAAGGTCAGCCTACGCTTTACCCCACTCACTCTCTCGAGCTGAGTGTTAGGATATGGGACTAGTACTCACCCTCTCGGATAGAACCTCATGTCGACCCACTCCTTATGCCATAAGTCTACCGATCTTGGTTTCGTGACCTCCCTCTCGGGCAAGCCGAAAACACATGAGTGGTTTTGTATTTGCAACTACAAACCCATTAGATTGAACCACAACCACTAGGTGAAATCATCATTAAAATTTATCTAACCTATTAACAAGCAAGACCCAACAATAATATCAACACATATTTGCTAAATCACACCCAAGAATGGGGGTTTTTAACCACACATCAAAAAATAACAAAATACACCTAAAATGATACTAAAATCAAATGGGTATAAGGAATTAAACCTTGATTTAAGCAAAGGAATAAGAATGGAGAAGACCCATTTCCAACTTGGGGAAGATGAAATCCTTCTTTCTTCAAGTCTCCCAAAAAAACCCTCTCCAAACTTGAGAGAAAATATCCCAAAAAGTACTATTCTATTATGAAAATTATAATAATGGTTCCATACCTAAAAATTAATAACAAGTTTAGTATTTATAGACTCCAGAAAATAGTGCTGGCGGATCCAGAAGAAGATGTCATTCGTTTGATGAGAAATAAAAAGGAATATCGAAAATTCGAGTGGCTGAAGCTGAAGCAGCTACTTTCGAAGTAACAGAAAGAGATAATAGATCTCGTCGTTAATATTAATAAAAAAAAATATATGCTTATGATTCAGTAGTAGGAGACAAACCTTATGCTAAAGAAAAAAAAAGAGCCGTTTATCATTACGATAGGTGTCAAGTGGTATTTCGGGATGAAGACATGTCGGCCTTACGATTGCTAATTGAGGCCTAAGGTAAAGCAGTAACTGTATTAAACGTACTAGCAATGACTTGCTTGGGTTTAATCTTTCCCGATTATAAATCATATAGAAATTTCTTATAAAATGAGCGAATTTATTAGATTGGTTTATTAATAGTCTTCGTTCTTTTTGACTCTGTTGCTGGAGGTACACATCCCTCTTCTCGGTGTAGTTCCAACCTATTCTTTCTACCTCCATTCAGAGTTCTAAGGATTGACCAATTGAATAGCACTATTTCGAATGAAAACTACCCTTTAGGGGGAAGGTGAAGTGTAAGAGAAGCACTAAACCTTTGTTGACTGCTATCTGCACTTTTCTTGCTTCGAGTTTACCCTTGTCCCGAAAGGTGCCTCTTCCTGAATTTACAGCCAGTTCGATCTGGCAAGCCAAAGGGGCCGTATTGGTTAGTCGAAAACGCCGATTAACTCGGTGATTTACCCTTTGGTGTAGTTCCTCGCCGTCTTGCACTAGCCTTCGGCATCGTCGTGCATTGTGTCATTGGGAAACATAGTACTGCTTCGCGGAATTATTTGGCGAAACGCCGACTGCTCCTTTCAT
>NW_006238931.1:2719974-2780345 GCF_000226075.1 Solanum tuberosum | reverse complement strand
AAGGAATATCGAAAATTCGAGTGGCTGAAGCTGAAGCAGCTACTTTCGAAGTAACAGAAAGAGATAATAGATCTCGTCGTTAATATTAATAAAAAAAAATATATGCTTATGATTCAGTAGTAGGAGACAAACCTTATGCTAAAGAAAAAAAAAGAGCCGTTTATCATTACGATAGGTGTCAAGTGGTATTTCGGGATGAAGACATGTCGGCCTTACGATTGCTAATTGAGGCCTAAGGTAAAGCAGTAACTGTATTAAACGTACTAGCAATGACTTGCTTGGGTTTAATCTTTCCCGATTATAAATCATATAGAAATTTCTTATAAAATGAGCGAATTTATTAGATTGGTTTATTAATAGTCTTCGTTCTTTTTGACTCTGTTGCTGGAGGTACACATCCCTCTTCTCGGTGTAGGGAGAAGCCGATTCGCCACTTGTTGAAAGTATTTTCGAACTAATGCCAGCTGCTACACCAAAACTAGGTGCAAAGAACCAACCAGACTGACCTAGTGGATAAATCAGAACTATTCTAATTATCAACGAATTCCGCGAATTTTAGGTGGAATGGGGATTGTAATTCTTTCTACTTCTCGAGGTATAATGACAGACCGAGAGGCGCGACTAGAAGGAATAGGTGGAGAAATTCACTGGAAGCAATGATAAATAAATACAAATAGAAAAGGAAAGGGAGGAAATACAAAAAAATAGAAGAGAAAAGTCATACATCTTTGTGGCATCGATTGTACAAGTTCGTGGTGCCTCTTCCTGAATTTACAGCCAGTTCGATCTGGCAAGCCAAAGGGGCCGTATTGGTTAGTCGAAAACGCCGATTAACTCGGTGATTTACCCTTTGGTGTAGTTCCTCGCCGTCTTGCACTAGCCTTCGGCATCGTCGTGCATTGTGTCATTGGGAAACATAGTACTGCTTCGCGGAATTATTTGGCGAAACGCCGACTGCTCCTTTCATCGCCTTTTTGATCCTGCTCCTTCAAGGCTTCGCGTACTGGAACAAAGGGTGGAGTGCGTGCTTGGCGATGCGCAGGCTTCAACTTCTTCGTTCTTTTCAGCCTTTTTGTTCCTTTTTGCGCCTAGGTGTCCATGCTTCCACTAAAACTTCAAGTACCTGAAACTTAAGAGTTTTCATCAGATATTGAGACAAAATAAGATCAATTGTGTACTCAAAGATTTAAGTTGTGACACACTATTACCAAAGATTCTCGTGCTCGCAATACTTGCTACTTGTGCATTCAAGCTCAATTAAAAGTATCTAACTGCCCTCACATAAAGAATGATTCCATATTCACACACAGAGGTTAATCAATTCAAGATCAGGAATCAGATGCAACGCTCAAACTAAAAAAGAGGAACATAATGCATATTTTTTTACACATAGGTTTGCCCTTATTTTCCAATCGACTTTCGATTCGGCTTACTCAAGATCAAAAAGGTCTTTCTAAGGCTTGTAATGGGGCTGAATGCAAAGGTATGGTCATTTAGGCTCAGTGACTCTTATCCTCATGAGATGTGGTATTCACAACACTTCATTTACTGTCCCTTCATCATTTTTACTAGTGCTCTTAAGTCATCCCATTATTCACTTCCCATGGATTGTTCGAATTCCCCATTTCTTTGGTACTTTATTCCACCACTTTCTTCTTCATTCTTTTTCTTTTCTTTTTCTTCCTCTTTTTTTTTATATATGGAGGGGTTCCAATTTTCTGAACACCATGGGTTAAGGGAGACTGTTCTTGCACTTCTTGACTTTTCCCTTTCTTTTAACCATACCCCCAACTTATGCTGTTGGCCTAAGTTGTCTATTCAACATACCACAAATCTAGAGGATTATAGGTAGCGGATAAAGAAAGGTCTAGTTTTCATCAAGTTTCATCCAAAGAAAGGTCAGGCTCAAGGGGTGTTAAAAAGAGATTCACACACTCACAAGGTAGGCCATAAAAGAGGTATATGTCAAATTGGTTCACACTCTTTAAAGTTGCCTAAGATCATATCAAGATATAGCCTTACTTAGTCGATCGGTCCAACGGGGTAAATTCTAGGATCTATCATGCATGTTTCAAAGTAAGCTCAACACACTAGGCATCGACACTACTAGTCAAACAAGACTCTACATTTTTGCTAGTGTGCAACGGTCATTACAAGAGACTAAATTTAATATTTGGCTAGTCAAAACGAGATGCAAAGAGTTCATATATTATCTATGCATTTTCATTTGGCCTCATTGTAGCAGCACATTCATGTTCGTTTGATTAAGAGTACTATTCAAGTCATCGGTATTGATAGAAACTGAGACTCAAATTTTGCACAAGAACAGCTACATTCAACACAGAAGAGGTGGCGAAAATTTTCGGACGGGTCAAAATTTATTTTGAAATAAAATAAAATGAGCCATAAGCTCAAACATCCACAGAAAGAAGTATTAACGCAAAATTTTAGCTCACAACACAAAACACGAACATTAATAGCACACACAAAAGGTGGGTGTCACCCCACCACAAACAAAATCATTTGCCCTCAAATGTAAATAACAAAAAATTCAGAATCTAGAATAAAGAAAGACAGAGAGGGAGGTAAAGAGGGGATACTGTCTAAGCAGTCGCTCCATCTGTCTGGGCATCAGTGCCCTGAGTATTATCATTCTGACTCGGGTTATCTGCTTCAGCTGCTACAGCGATGTTAGCCTTAACCATATTATCCAAATCATGAGCTGCTCCAAAGGCATGTACCACATTAATGACCCTCGGGTCTACGAAGGGACATTAGGGTCAATGGGAATCCTCCTACTGGAATTGGTTTCCTTGCTCTTTCTTTTTGCTTTTGTCTTGTTCGGCTTTTCTGCATCTCTCCTGAAATTTTGTGCTCTTTTGTGTTGGGGTGGCACGTCTCTTCCTGCAATTTGGGTCTGGCCATGTCTGCAAAATCTTGAGATAATGTTAGAATGTTTTTGACAAACTAAGTAGAGATATTCAGTTGGATCAGGCCATGTCTGCAAAATCGCCCTTTGGTGTAGTTCGTCGTCGTCTTGCACTAGCCTTTGACATTGTCGTGCTCTGTGTCATTGGGCGACATAGTACTGTTTCGCGGAATTATTCGGTGAAACACCGACTGCTCCTTTCATCGCTTATTTTTATCCTGATCCTTTAAGGCTTCGCGTACTGGAACAAAGGGCGGAGTGCATCCTTTCGGCGATCGCCAAGCATACTTGGCGATGCGCAAGCTTCAACTTCTTCGTTCCTTTCAACCTTTTTGTTTCTTTTTGCGCCTAAGTGTCCATGATTCCACTAAAACTTCAAGTACCTGAAACTTAAGAGTTTTCATCAGATATTGAGACAAAATAAACATTTGAGGACACTATTTCTATCAAAATAAAGCCCTAAATGAGTCCAATTTGTGGACTCATCAAGTGAAATTACGAATTTCTAGTGCAATGATTTGTAATATATTATGGTAAGAATAATTTCAAATTAATTATTTATAATTATTTCCATAATACGAAGCCTCAGTAATTAATTATATGGTCCTATTGTGCCTATATTTAACTAGAACTCAGAATCTATTCTAAGGGGAAAAGAGAGAAGTATGTGTCTTTCTCTATTCTAAAGAAAGGGAGAAGTTCTCTATTCTAAGGAAAAAGAGAAGTATGTGTATTTTTCTATTCTAAGGAAAGGGAGAAGTACATGTCTTTTTCTATTCTAAGGAAAGGGAAAAGTACATGTCTTTTTCTATTCTAAGGAAATACTGTGTTTCTTCTCCTTCATGGACTAGGAAGAAATCTCTATAAAAGGGATTCTTCTAACCCTTGAAGGACGAGAAGTTTTATATACGATATTTGTTAACCCAAGTATTAAGAGAGTTCAGAAGTGAACTTGGGATCACGGTAGAAGACCATAAAACTGCCGTCCAATTTGTGGACTAACTTGTGGATTCGCTTGAAGGTTCTAGCCTGTGGGTTCGCTAGAAGGTATCTACTCACGCTTCAAAAGATAAATCTTGAATTAAATTTCATAAAGTATATGTGTTCTAGCATAAACTACGTGATGTCTGTTATTCATGTAAGCAGTATGATTCTGGTATGCTACCGTTGTGCATATATGTAACACCCCGAATTCAAGAGAAGGCATCATTTCAGATTTCAGGACTTACAGGTGCCATCCACGAGGACCCAACCACGAGCCGTAGATCTATCCACAAGCCGTGGATCGAGCCTCGAGCCTCGAGCTGTAGGTGGGTCCATGGAGAGGGCCACCCAAAATCTATCTAGGCTATGGACCACGGTAGAACCTACGGACCATAGGTGGGTCCATGCCCCATGGTCCAAGAGCCGTGGGTCTAGGCAAAAGTCTCTGACCATGGACCACGAGTGTGCAAGATGGACCGTTGGTCCATCCACGGTCCATCGGTGGTAGGTGGTGGGTGGTGGGTCGGTGCTGGTAGTTATTTTCCAGTGTCAGTTGGATCTTTTCCTAATTAATTAATTCCTATACTATGTCATTTTGCCTATGTTTAGAACCCCTATATAAGATTTTTCAACCCCCAAAATAAACCCATTTAATTCATTTTTCCAATTTCACAAAATAAAATCAAATTCCTCTCCAAATATTCTCTCTCTAGAAACTTGAAGAAGAAGAAGGATTCACCTAGGGTTTCAAGCTAAGGTTCCAATACCTCCATTGAAGGCTAGCATTTGGACTCAAGGTATGATAGTTTTCATCGATAGATTCCTTCCATTCATGGAGTTCCCAAATTCCTCTATTTCAAAAGTTAGAAATCCCTAATTGAGTTAGGGTTTTCATCAATTGTCACGGGTTCTTTTCATTATTGATTTAAATGATTGAATTATGATATCTTATGCATGAATTGATGAATTACAATGATTTTATGATGATTTCCCCACGAACCCATATAATCCCCATGTTTTCAAGTAATGAATCATATGATGTGGGATTTGAATCTTCAAGGAAGAGTTTTATGAAATTAAGCATGTATTGTAAGTTTTACGTGTATTTATGATGAAATCCATATATAACCCATATTTTCTAACATTTTATGATTGAAAGTGGGTTTTGAATCTCAAGAGGTAAATTATGGACTTATGCATTGCTTTATGAAATCCATGCAAATGTTTTAAGGGTGCTTTGAGAGTAAAGTACCAATGATGATGTTGTGTTGTTAAAGGATATTCTCATAAACACATACTAGCGTAATGTGAAAGGTTTTCTCATATAGAAAGTATTCTTAGGTTTAAAGGCTTTCTCACCTAATTGAATAAAAAACAAGGAGCTATCTTAATGAAACTAGCTCGAATTGGTTGTCCAAGGGCACCTTTTCATGAGTAATGATTTCAAGTAAGAACTGACTATTCTGTGGGAATTTATGCTTAGCACAGAGTGGATATTGATAGTGAGATAGAAGCTCTCCAATAGTAGAGGCTGGGTTTCCAAAGTAATCTCACGAGATGGAAGCTCCCCCATTAGTAGAAGTCGTGTTTCTAGTAGCAATCTCCTTATCCCATATTTATGTGCCCACATAGGTTAATTAGCTAAGGGATCCACTTAAGTTAGAAGTTCAAGGTCTACCTTCGATAAGTAGGACACATCTTTTCGGTGTGGGGTAGACACCAGATTCCATGTTATAGCTCACATGGTCTCAATGTCGGTTAAGGATAATTTCCCCACAAGTAATAATGAACTAAGGTTACTTCAAGAAGTATTGCATACGAGTTCAAAGCTTTTAAAGAAGAAGTTAGCTTGCATTGACCATGATTTATGACTTATGTTTTATAACTCTTTTATATCATGTTTTAGCTTGGTCAATTGCATGTCATGAAATGAAATGTCCCTTTTAGCATAATTTAAATGTTTTATGCATGACTATCATACTTGGTACATTGTTTTGTACTAACACATACTCTTGCCTACATTTTTCCCAAATGTATGGTCCGATATTCAGGATGCTCAGTTTCGTGGCCAGTGGGTGATTTGATTGATTCCTGAGCTTTGGTGAGTCATCATGCTTCGAGGATAGACTCTTATTCTTTAGTTCCATTTTTATATTTCCCTTTTGGACATGATGTATAGGCTAGGTCCAATTTCATTCTACTGTATTAGATGGCTATGATGAGACACGTGTATTAGACTTCCGCCTTTTGTTTATAAAATATTTTGGACTTGGACTATTCTTTTACTCGTATTGTTTTATTTATTATGTTATGACAGCTAAGTGGCTTGTATGGAGTCCTTCGGGGTTCTATACGCCATGTTACATCTAGGGGGTACCATCGGTCGTGATAAACTGGGTAATTAGAGCACAAGGTTTAGAATGGTCCTAGGATGTCTCATAAGCCACATCTAGTAGAGTCTAGTTCATGAGTGTGAAGGGCGCTAAATTTATGAATGAGAGGCTATAAGATGATTAGGAAACTCTAGTTCTTTCATTACTCTTAAGTCATGCGATAGAGTTTAACTCTATAAGGTCTCTCTCTTAATCCTTATCCTATGTTCTTCAGGATATGGCTACATGAAGATCTTATTCTAGAAGGAATATGAGGGAGAATGCGGAACAATAAGCTCTTCCCTGAGCTCCTCAAGTTTCGGTTGATTCTTTGGCCAAACATGTTTCTAATACAGAGTTTAGGGTTGCTTTTCAAGTATTGGCTCAAGCCATCACCGCCCAAGCCAATACACAGGTTGTGGTTCCCGCAAGCTCAAATGTGAATTCTGCGTCTTCAAGAGTGAGGGACTTCACAAGGATGAATCCTCTGGAGTTTCATGTTTCTAAAGTTGAGGAAGATCCTCAAGAGTTTATCGACGAGGTCTATAAGGTGTTGATGATCATGGGAGTTACGTGGTGGAAAAGGCAGAGTTTGCCGCTTACTAATTGAAAGGTATGGCTCAAATATGGTATAACCAATGGAATGAAGGGAGACCGAAAGATGTCGGTCCTCTTGATTGGGAGAAGTTTAAGGCCACTTTACTTGATAGGTTCTTTCCCTTTGAGATGAGGGAAGCCAAGGTACTTGAGTTCATTAGCCTTCGACAAGGAAGTATGAGTGTGAGGGAATATGCTTTTAAAGTTTACTCAATTGTCCAAATATGCTCTAACAGTGGTTGCAGATTCAAGAGTTAAGATGATTACGTTTGATTTTTGTGTGTCCGAAATGGTGGTTAAAGAGTACGAACTGCAATGCTCATTCATGATATGGACATCTCTCGTATCATGGTACATGCACAACAAATTGAGGAGGAGAAACTCAAGTAAAAGTCTAAGGAGGCAAAAAGAGGTAAGACTGGTGATGGTAATTACTCTAACACAAGGTCCGATGGACAAGGTCGTCCGAGAATCAAACAAAGGATTTTCAGTCAAGTTTCCTCCAATGATCCTCCTAAGTTCAACAAAGATAGGGTGTCTAACCCTAAGCCTCAACGAGGTAATGGTAGTGGATCTTTATTGCCTAGGTCTAATTGTACTAAGTGTGGAAGAAAGCACGATGGTAAGTGCCTAGCCGGCACGGATGGTTGCTTTAGTTGTGGTAAGAGTGGTCAAAAATTAAGGATTTCCTAATGCTTACGGCTAAAGTAAGAGAGGGAAAACAAGTTATTACTAGTGGTGCGGGTTCCAATGCTTCTAAGCAAAACCGCTTCTATGCTCTTCAGACCCGAGGTAAACAAGAGAGTTCCCCGGATATGGTTACCAGTATGTTGAAAGTTTTCCAACTTGATGTATATGATTTACTTGATCCCGGTGCTACCTTGTCTTTTGTGAAACCATATGTGGCTGTGAGGTTTGATGTTCTTCAGGATGTGTTGTTAGAACCTTTTTTGTCTCTACTCATGTTGGTGATTCTGTTGTGGCTAAGAGGGTCTATAGAAAGTGTCCCATTTCCTTGTTCCATAGAGTTACCCTTGCTGACTTGGTAGAGCTTGATATGTTAGACTTTGATGTGATTTTTGGTATGGATTGGCTGCACTCATGTTATGCTTCTATAGATTAGTGTAGTCAAGTTTCAGTTCTCAAATGAGCTTATCCTAGAGTGGAAGGGGGGGAAATTCTATGCCTAAGGGTCAGTTTGTTTCTTATCTTAGAGCTATAAAGATGATTTTTGATGATTGATTTTACCATCTAGTAAGGGTTAGGGATGTAGATTCTGAAACCCCTTCTCTTGAGTCGGTCCCCGTTGTCAATGAGTTTTCGAAAGTGTTCCCAGATGACCTACCCGGTATTCCTCCCGAGAGGGAAATAGACTTTGGTATTGACCTTCTCCTAGATACGCAACCTATTTCTATTCCTCCTTATGATATGGCTCCAAAAAAACTTAAGGAGTTGAAAGAACAGTTGAATGATTTGTTGGATAAGGGTTTCATCTGACCGAGTATCTCTCCATGGGGTGCTCCAGTTTTGTTTGTTAACAAGAAGGATGGTTCTCTTCGTATGTGCATTGATTATCGACAGTTGAATAAAGTGACCATTAAGAACAAGTATCCTCTCCCAAGGATAGATGATTTATTTGACCATCTTCAAGGGGCAATTATTTCTCTAAGATTGATCTCTGATTGGGTTATCATCAACTGAGGGTGAAAGATGATGACATTCCGAAGACGACTTTTCAAACTCATTATGGTCATTATGAGCTTTTGGTAATGTCATTTGGGTTGACTAATGCTCCAGCAGTATTTATGGATTTGATGAATAAGGTGTTTAGACAATACCATGACATGTTTGTGATTGTGTTCATTGATGATATTTTGATCTACTCAAGGAGTGAGGATGAGCATATTGATCATTTGAGGATCGTGTTTCAAATTCTTCAGGACCAACAACTTTTTGCAAAGTTTAACAAATGTTAATTTTGGTTAAGGTCTGTAGCTTTCCTTGGTCATGTTGTTTCAAGTAAGGGTATTGAGGTAGATCCTAAGAAGACGGATGCGGTCAAGAGTTGGACTAGACCTCTAACTCCCTCCAATATTAAAAGCTTTTAGGTTTTGCCGGTTACTATAGAAGGTTTGTTGAGGGATTCTCTTCAATTGCCTCTTCTTTGACGGCTTTGACTCAAAAGAAGGCTAAGTTCATATGGTCGGAAGCGTGTGGAAAGAGTTTTCAGAGTTGAAAGATAGACTTACTTTCGCTTCAATGTTGACCTTACCGGAAGGGACAAATGGTTTTGTGGTTTATTGTGATGCCTCAAGAATTGGGCTAGGGTGTGTGCTTATGCAAAACGGGAAAGTTATTGCCTAAGCCTCAAGGCAACTTAAAATCCATGAAAAGAATTATCCTACTCATGACCTTAAGTTAGCGTCGGTCATTTTTGCCTTAAAGATTTGGAGACACTTTTTGTATGGAGTACATGTAGATGTGTTTACCGACCACACGAGTTTGCAATATTTGTTAAATCAAAAGGATTTGAATTTTTGCCAACGAATGTGGCTTGAGTTATTGAAGGATTATGACATAACTGTTCTTTATCACCCCGGTAAAGCTAATGTGGTAGTGGATGCTCTTAGTCAATTATCTATGAGTAGTGTCACTCATATTGAAGAAGAAAAGAAAGAGTTGGTTCAAGATGTTCATAGATTGAATCGATTAGGTGTTCACTAGTGGACTCAACCAAAGGTGGTGTTATGGTCCATAATGGTTCCGAATAGTCTTTTGTGGTGGATGTGAAAGCCAAGCAAGGTTTTGATCCAATTTTGGTAGAATTGAAAGAGGTGGTACTTAAGAAATCTGTTGAGGCTTTCTCCCAAGGGGGAGATAGGGTCCTTAGGTACCAAGGTCGATTATGTGTTCCAAATGTTGATGATTTGAGAGATCAGATTTTGACAGAAGCCCATAGTTCGCAGTATTCTATTCACCCGAGAACAACCAAAATGTACCGTGATTTACGGGAGGTCTATTGGTGAAATGGGATGAAGAAGGATATTGCGGAATTTGTGGCTAAATGTCCAAATTGCCAACAAGTGAAGGTTGAGCATTAGAAATCGGGAGGTTTGTCCCAAGATATTAGCATTCCTACTTCGAAGTGGGAGGACTTGAATATGGACTTTATTGTTGGTTTGCCTCGCACCCGGTGACAACATGACTCTATTTGGGTGATAGTAGATCAGTGATTAACGTTTCAAGGACACTTCTTCCAATTCTAAGTGTCAACGATCGCTAGTCAGTATATAACCCAACTAAATGAGTTAGGGTCGAACCCACAGGGAGCGGTACGTGTTTAAGATTCAACAGTAAATTGTGAACATGGTCAAATCAATCATATGAATAGACAATATCGAATAAAAACATCATTCAAATCAGGGGGTGACATGAATGTCAAATGGGGGGTTTTGGTTTGAAATTATCAACTACAACAATAGAAAACAATACGAAATAACAATAATGAGACGGGTTCTTGGGATGTGATTCGATTATAGGCTAATATAGACAAATGGGTAATTGTAACTATTAGAAAACAGCTAGATATTAGTGAGTAAGCTAGGCTATAGAGGAGGTAAACTTTCTCTCGAACAATTTATCCCGAATCAAGTCAATTTCTCTCGAACATCGTTAAGCATACAAAATGAGAGCAGCCCATACCTTAGTCCATTCAGTCTCTCGAGTTGAATGTGTGGAAATGGGTTTAGGATTCACTCTCTCGAGCTAAACCCATGACAACCCAATACCCACAGACCATCAATCAATAATCTTAGTTTTAAAACCTCTCTCTCCAGCAAGCCAAAAACACAAGGGTAGAACTGCATTTGCAACTACAATTCTTAAATTAAACCACAATTAATGATTGAACTCACATCTAAACAACATTTAAACTAACAATTAGCAATACCTATAAACTAAATCTGTCCATAATCACATAATCACACCCCAAGAATTAGGGTTTTAGCTAGACATTATAAAAATATAAAAATCATTACCAAATTGAGTTTCCATCAATTGGGTAAGATTAATGTCGTCTTTACAATGTTCCAAGTCGAAGAATCTCAAAGACCCACTTCCAATTTCTCAAAAGTGAAAAACTTAAATTCTTCAAAGCTAAGGAAAAACTAGAGAAAACTTGTCTCTCAATTCAAAATTCTAATCACAATTCGATATAATGAAAATTAGTTGCTAAACTAAATATTTTAAAATGTATTTATAGTCGCCAAAAATATGCTGCGAAGAGCCATTTGGCGCAGTAAGTCAGATTCGTCGATCCACTCGGCGATCCGCCCTTTGGTCAATGTTATCGCCTTTCTGCCTTGGCCTTCAGCATCCTCAAGGTCTGTAACTTTGGGCGATCCAACACTGCGTTGCGGAACCACTCGGCGATCCGCCGACTGCTCATTTCTCTCGCCAACTTGGTTCTTTCCTTCAAGGCTTGGCACACTGGAACTTTATGCGGTCAAATAGCCATTCGGCGACTCGCCAAGTGGACTTGGCGATCACCATGCCTGATTTTCTTTGTTTTTTTAACTCGCTTTGTTCCTTTTTGCAAATTAGTGTCCTTGCTTTATTCCTCGATCCATGTACCTAGAAATCAAGGGTTTTACATCAGTTATTGGCACAAAATAAGCATTTGAGGACACTAAATCCTTGTAAATAAAGCCCTAAATGAGTCCAAATCTCAGACTCATCAACAAAATCTAACTTCTAACAATGGACGACGGACTGATAGGACAGGCCGTCGGTCAGACCACGGTCCATCAGTCGTGGTCCATGGGTCGTGGCTGGCAGTTAAGTTTTAGGGGTAGTTGGGTCGTTTCATAATTATTTTATTCCTATACTACGTCGTTTTACCCTTCACTAAGACCTCTATATAAGTATTTTAACCCCCAAATTTTCTCAATAAAAATCATTCTCTCAAATTTCTAAAAGAAGAACAAGTTTTCTCTCCAAAATATTTCTTTCTCTAGAAAGCTTGAAGAAGAAGGATTCAACCTAGAGTTTCAAGTCATGTCTTAATTCCTCCATTGAAGATAAGCAATTGGCTTTGAGGTATGATAGTTTTCATCCATGGATTCCTTCCATTCATGGAGTTCCCAAATTCTCCTATTTTCAAAGTTAGAAATCCCCAATTGAGTTAGGGTTGTCTTCAATTGCCATGAGTTTTGTTGATTATTCATTTAAATTACCGAATTATGATCTATGATGTATGAATTGATGAAATACTATGATTTCATGAAGATTACCCTATTAACCCATGAAATCCCCATATTTTCCAAATTATGATCATATATATGCTATGGTTTTTGCATTATGAAGGAAGAGTTTTATGAAATCAAGCATCAATTGATAGATTTACATGAATTTATGATGAAATACATATCTAACCCATATTTTCTAAATGTTGATGATTGAAAGTGGGTTTTGAACCTTGAAAGGTAACTTATGGAATTATGCATGTTCTTATGAAATCTATGCAAATGTTTTAAAGATACTTTGAGAGTAAAGTATAAATGATGATGTTGTTATTGTGTTTTTGAAAGGATTTTCTCATATAAACATGAAATCATGATTTTGAAAGGTTTTCTCACATAATAAGGATTTTAATGTTGAAAGGTCTTCTCACCTAATTGAATCAAAGACTAATAGTTATCCTAATGAAACCTAGCTTTTATTGGCTATTGAATGATACCTTTCCATGGATAATGGTTATCCATGGGAAGTGTTGCTCATATTAAAGAAGAAAACTCACCTAATTGAATCAAAGATTAATAGTTATCCTAATGAAACCTAGCTTTGATTGGCTATTGAATGATACCTTTCCATGGATAATGGTTATCCATGGGAAGTGTTGCTCATATTGAAGAAGAAAAGAAAGATTTAGTTCGAGATGTTCATAGATTAGCCCGATTGGGTGTTCGGTTAGTGAAATCTACCAAGGGTGGTGTTATGGTTCAGAATCGTCTTTAGTGGCGGATGTGAAAGCCAAGCAAGATCTTGATCCAATTTTGGTCGACTTAAAAGAAGCGATGCTTAAGAAATCCATTGAGGCTTTCTCTTAAGGGGGAGATGGTGTACTTAGATATCAAGGTTGTTTGTGTGTTCCAAATGTTGATGACTTGAGGGAACAGATTTTGTCAGAAGCCCGTAGTTCTCGATATTCCATTCACCCAGGAGCCACCAAGATGTACCGTGATTTACGGGAGATCTATTGGTGGAATGGGATGAAAAAGGATATTACAGAATTTGTTACTAAGTGTCCTAATTGTCAACAAGTGAAAGTTGAGGCATTATATGGTAGGAGGTGTAGATCTCCTATAAGTTGGTTTGAGGTGGGTCAAGTTACCCTAATAGGTCCCGAGTTGGTACATGAGGCCATAGAGAAGGTTCAACTTATTAGAGAAAGGTTGAAAACGACTCAAAGTCAGCAAAAGTCATATGTCGATGTAAGAAGAATAGATCTTGAATTTGAAGTTCATGATTGGGTTTACTTGAAAATTTCACCTATGAAGGGTGTGATGAGGTTTGGTAAGAAAGGGAAGCTCAGTCCTCGCTATGTAGGCCCATATCACATTTTGAGACGTGTTGGTAAGGTTGCTTATGAACTATATTTGCCTAATGAGTTGGCATCGATGCATCCGGTTTTCCACGTCTCTATGTTGAAGAAATGTGTTGGTGATCCAACATCTATAGTTCCCTTAGAAGGTTTGTGACTTAAGGAGAATCTTTCTTATGTAGAAGTTCTGGTTGAGATTTTAGACTGGCAAGTCAAGAAGTTAAGAAATAAAGAAGTAGCTTCCGTGAAAGTGTTGTGGAAAAATCAGTTAGTTGAGGGTGCTACATGGGAGGCCGAGGCTGATATGATGTTCCGATATCCTCATCTCTTTCCTTCTACTCCAACTCTAGCTTTATGTAATGAGTTCCTCATGGTTCACTCTTTGTTTTGCAGTCATGTGTCTTGAATGTTTCCATGATTTTCTTACTATGCATGATTCATAAAAATCTTATTTTTTGAGAAAATGAGTCAATATGAGTGATTTCTACATGTTTATGTGCATTTGAGTATGAATTGCATGTAGACTACATGATATGATGATATGAGCATGTTAGTTTGGAGTTGATGTTTCCTCCTCAGATGTTAGCTTAGAGTTGATGTTTCCTCCTCGGATAGGTGTATTGCATGCATGATGGGCTGTTAGATTTAGTTTCACCCCTCTTATGATGTTTTGACTATGTCTTAGCTTGGAGTCGATAATTCCTCCTTGGTTATATGCATGTAGATGAAGTTACATTGATGGTTGGGTTGTTAGTTTCTTTCTTACTCTTTTCGTACTAGCTTGAATCTCATTCGAGGATGAATGATCCCAAGGGGGAGATATTGCAACACCCCAGATTCAAAAAGGGCAAAGTATCAATTTTTAGATGTTGTAGGTGCCATCCGACGGAGGCACCCATGGCCCGTGGATGGGACCATGAACCGTAGGTGTGGTCCGTGGTTGGTCACCCCAACTTAGATCTAGAGGCCCAGAACCATGGCCTGACCAACGGACCATTGGTCAGTCCATGGTCCATGGATCATGACCCCAGAATCCAATTTTTGATGATGGACGACGGACGGGCCGTCGGTCAGACCACGGTCCGTCAGTAGTGGGTCGTGGCTGGCAGTTAAGTTTTAGTGGTAGTTGGGTCTTTTCCTACTTATTTTATTCATATACTACGTTGTTTTACCCTTCACTAAGACCCATGTATAAGTATTTTAACAAGGGTTGTGATTGAGTAGTAAGTACTCCTTAATCCTTAACCAAGAGGTCTCGGGTTCGAGCCTCCTTGGGTACGGAGTCGCCTTTGTTAGGGAGCACTTTACCCCCAATGTGAGACTTCCCGGTGCGAATTTGGATTTAGTTGGGCTCCAATGTGGGTACCGGACACCGGGTGGAAAACAAAAAAAAAGTATTTTAACCCCCAAATTTCCCCAATAGAAATCATTCCCTCAAATTTCTAAAAGAAGAACAAGTCTCCTCTCCAAAATATTTCTCTCTCTAGAAAGCTTGAAGAAGAAGGATTCAACCTAGGGGTTCAAGTGAAGTCTCAATTCCTCCATTGAAGATAAGAAATTGGCTTTGAGTTATGATAGTTTTCATGGATTCCTTCCAATCATGGGGTTCTCAAATTCACTTATTTTCAAAGTTAGAAATCCCCAATTGAGTTAGAGTTTTCTTCAATTGCCATGGGTTCTCTTGATTATTGATTTAAATGATTGAATTATGATCTCTTATGCATGAATCAATGGAATACTATGATTTTAGGATGATTCCCCTATGAACCCATGAAATCCCCATGGTTTCCAAATTATGATCAAATGATGTGGGTTTTGCATTATGAAGGAAGAGTTTTATGAAATCAAGTATGAATTGATAGATTTACATGAATTTATGATGAAATCCATATTTTCTAAATATTGATGATTGAAAGTGGGTTTTGAACCTTGAAAGGTAAATTATGGAATTATGCATGTTCTTATGAAATCTATGCAAATGTTTTAAGGATGCTTTGAGAGTAAAGTATCAATGATGATGTTGTTATTGTGTTGTTGAAAGGATTTTCTCATATACACATGAAAGCATGGTTGTGAAAGGTTTCTCACATAATAAGGATTCTAAGATTGAAAGGTCTTCTCACCTAATTGAATCAAAGATTAAGAGCTATCCTAATGAAACGTAGCTTGGATTGGTTTTTGAATGATACATTTACATGGATAATGACTTATCTTGGATTGGCAAGATGATGTGCCCTTCCATGGATAATGAGTACAAGTAAGAAATGACTATTCTTTGGGATTTATGCTTAGCACTGAGAGAATATTGAGATGGAAGCTCTCCCGTTAGTAGAGGCTGGGTTTCTAGAAGCAATCTCCTTATCCCTAACCTATGTGTCCTCGTGGGATGACTGTCTAGATAGACATTAGCTAGTGGATCCACTTAAGCTAGAAGTTCATAGTCCTTACCTTGGCACAACCTTTTTCGGTGTGGGAGACACCAGAGGTTCATGTTATAGCTCACGTGGTCTCTATGTTGGTTAAGGCTACTTCCCACATTAATAATGAACAAAGGTTACTTCAATAAGTATTGCACATATGTTCAAAGGCTTTAAAGATGTTAGCTTGCATTGACCATGTTTTATGACTTCTGTTTTCTAACCTTTTTATATCATGTTTTAGCTTGGTCAATTGCATGTCATGAAATGTCCTCTTTTAACACGATTTGAATGTTTTATGCATAGCTATCATACTTGGTACATTGTTTTGTACTAACACATACTTTTGCCTACATTTCTCCAAATGTAGGGTCTGACAGTCAAGTTTCTCAGTTTCGTGGCTAGTGGTTGATTGCGAAGTTCATGTGCTTTGGTGAGTCCTCATGCTTCGAGGACGGATTTTCATTATTCTTAGTTTCTTTCTTATTTTCAGTTTGGACATGATGTATGGCCTAGGCCCAATTTCTTTCTATTGTATTAGATGGATATTGAGACAAAGTGTTTTAGACTTCCGCTTTACTTTTACAAAATTTTGGACTTGAAATGTTGTCTTTATCTTTTTTTTTTGTTCTATTTCTTATGTTATGAATGCTAAGTGGCTTGTATGAGATCTCTTGGGGTCCTATACACCATGTTTTATCTAGGGTGTACCCCTGAGTTGTGACAGTGCCCAAGTGCTAATAATCAGATCCAAAGATATTTGATTAACGTGTTGAGAATGGTAAAACATGGCTTGGTGATTCTACAGGTTCTTCCTAGTTTCTAGATGCTCCGATTTCTCATGCATTTATATGTTCTAATAGTTCACTTGTTCACGTGTCATATATTCTCATAGTTACTTGTTCATGTGTCACCTACTCTCATATCCCATATGCCGCAGCCGGCTTATAAATGTGTTATATGCCCCTAATGGCTCATTTGTATATATTACATATTTTTACAGCTCACTCGCTTATATGTCACATGTGTTGTAGCTCACTATTTTATGTGCTACATACCTCATATAGTCTTCTGCTTATATGTTATATTTTACCTTCTCATGTGTCATAATTAACTTGCACATGTTTTATAGTTCACTTGATCAGATGCTACATGTCTTCACAACTCACATACTCACGCGCCATATGTTCTTATAACTCACTTGTCCACATGTTAAATGACTTTTTGTGCTTATCTGAATGTATGTTATATACTCCATGTGACTTATTAGTTCATCAATTATTTTTTCATATATGCTTATTTTCTTAAGTGATAAGTGCGTTAGAATAAAGTATCATGATGAATATATATAATCATAAAAAGGGGATTTAATTATGTGTTTTATTTTATGTCCATTCATGCGATTTTGATACATCTATTTGAGTTATCATCTCGACAAAGAAGAGGTACTTAAGCTTGAATGACCATAATTTGTTTTAATAGATCCATACTTTGTTTATAGTTCCAGCGTGATTACAACCTATTATTTTTCTTATGTTCTCTTATATGAGCTTCAGTACTTATCATATTATTCAATCAGCCGTATATACAAGTATAAATTCATATGTAATCACGCCCTTTTTATTATGTCGGGGCCGCTGCACTAATATTGCAAGTACATACTTTCAGGTGGCAAGTTGCTCGGCAGACATCCTTGGCAGGTTTTTTTTGCTATGGTCGTGAGCCCCAATTCTATTCAGGGCCTTGTCTTGTTCATATGATTTACATAGATGACTTAAGCTATGTCGAAGCCTTGTCTCGACACATTTATAGATCATGTCATATGATAAAAGCTTCATAAACTATGTCCAAATCAAGTTTATATATTTAGAGTTATGTCTCTACTGCCCTATGGGTCCACTGAGATAGCATCTGTAGCTATGACTTTTATATGTATAAAAAAAATAGCTTCTCATGCTAGTTGATGGCCAATGCATTATTTAAAGTCATTTGTGTATGTCCCTTATATGTATGTCCAATAAAGTGGTTCACTAGGTCGTGTGATGGCATCTAAGTTAAGGCACTGAGTGCCGATCCGCCTCACGAGGGCTTGGGGCGTGACAAATTGACTCTCCAATTTTCACATTTTTGTTAGTGGCATCCGCTGGCAAACCGTATGCCAACATTTAAACACAATGGTAATTTTTTGTAAAGTAGATTATCAAAATCTACCCACCGCATCAATGTGTTGTTCGAAGTACGTGTCGTGAGTTTTAATTGTGTCACTATCCAAAAATGAATGCGATGACACTTGCCTATTTCCATCAAAAACAAGTCAGTCTCAACGCAACAAAATGAAAGAAATGTGAAAAGATAAAGCAAGAATAAGATAAAAGCGAAAAACTTATTCATTCTATTAACACCCAAAACTTGGTTGTCACCTATACAAACCACTAATACATAAAGTATGGATATGAAAAATAAGTACAAGTCTCAAGTCTTCATCTCTCAAATAATAAGTAAGATTATACATCAATAAATATAAATATTATAATAAAAATTTTGTATTAATTATTATTTGTCAAAGGGATGAATAAGTGACTGTTTGGATAGATTTATTCTAATTTTATTTATTTTTTAATTTCTTTTTTATTTTCGGAGGTATTTGAGAAAAGACAAAAAGTTGCTAAAAATTAGATTTGGATTTATAATATTTAGCTTATAATAAAAATTCAACATGTAGCTTTCAATCATTTTTCTCAGCTTATAACGTCCATCTCAAAACCAACCCAAGGAAGATCCGATCTCTCACTTGTAAATGTTAGCAGAATTCAGCTATCAGTAAATTGACGAAATGATCTCCACTTCTACCACCCTTGCACCACCTCTCTCACCGCCATCTTCCGACTCCGATTCCGATTCCTCCTCCCATCGCCACCATCATTCCGACCTCTCTTCCACCATCTTCAAGTCTTACCTTGAACTTTCCGGTGACCACCACAACCAAAAACATGACCTCATCAAAATCCAAGCTTTTCTCACTTCTTCTCGTTCCGGTGCTCTCTCATGCCTCATTTGCCTCGAAAGAATCCGTCCCTCTGATCCCACATGGTCCTGTTCCTCTCGCTGTTTCGCCGTCTTTCATCTCCACTGCATTCAATCGTGGGGTGTTCAGTCCTCCAATTTGGCTGCAGTCCGTGCCATCACGCGCGCTGCCACTCCAAATGACAGCTCTCTTCTATGGCACTGCCCTAAATGCCGCATTGAGTATTCTAAATCGCAGATCCCTAAAACATACTATTGTTTCTGTGGAAAACTTCCAGACCCACCTCATGATCCTTGGGTTTTACCTCATTCTTGCGGTGAAATTTGTGGGAGGCCATTGATGTACAATTGTGGACACAATTGCTTATTGTTGTGTCACCCTGGACCGTGTCCGTCTTGTCCTAAATTGGTGAAATCCAAGTGCTTTTGTGGGGCTGTGGAAGATGTCAAACGATGTGGGTTTAAGAATTTCTCGTGTAATGGTGTTTGTAAAAAAATGTTGGATTGCAACACTCATAGGTGCAATGAAATTTGCCATGAGGATGATTGCCCTCCTTGTAAAGCTAAAGGCATGTTTAAGTGTCAGTGTGGGAAGGTTGAGATGAAAAGAGAGTGTTTTGATAGGGTCTTTAGATGTGAAAATCCATGTGAGAAGTTACTTGGGTGTGGTAGGCATAAGTGTGAGAAAGGTTGTCATGAGGGTGACTGTGGAGATTGTCCACTTCAAGGGAAGAGGACTTGCCCTTGTGGGAAAAAAGTTTATGAAGGGATTGCCTGTGATGTTGTGGTTTCAGTATGTGGAGCAACATGTGGTAAAATGCTGAGCTGTGGATTTCATAGGTGCCCTGAAAGGTGCCACAGAGGCCCCTGCATTGAAACTTGTAGGGTGGTTATTACCAAATCATGTAGGTGTGGGAGTTATAAGAAACAGGTAAGATTTAATTATATTTATTTTGAATAATTGACTTAACTTTCATAATTATCTCTCGGTTCAAAGTTTGTCAACATTAAATTGAACTTACAATAGGTTCCTTGCCATCAAGACATGACATGTGAAAGGAAGTGTCAGAAATTGCGGGACTGTGGAAAACATGCCTGTAAACGCCGCTGCTGTGACGGGGATTGCCCACCTTGTTCTGAGGTGTGTTTGGCGGTTCATATTTGACAATTTTGTTAATGACTATTATTCCTAATTTGTACTGAATCTGTCAAGTGACAGATGTGTGACAGGAAGCTCCGTTGTAGGAACCACAAGTGTCCAGCTCCATGCCACAGGTCTGATATTGTTCTTTCTGTCTTTCTGAGTAGCAATTCCCCTTCATTAAATGGAAGATAATTTCCATGCTATTCGTCTTAAAGGAAAAAATTATTATCTTATTGATATACTCACTTATTTGGTAGGTTTCGTACATGAAAGAGTTATTTACCTTTTCTTTTTTTGAGAAAGTTAACATTTTGTAGACAAAATACACCAATAGTGTATTTCAATAGTAATTACATCAAGAGTTCAAAGTTAGCAAAACCAAATATAACTATCACCTATACTCCTCCTAAACTATGTAAAAAGTGAGTAATATCCTCCACCTTTCTGGGGAGTACATAGTTACATGAAAAATAAAAGGTTATAAGGCAATTAAGTTTCAAGCTCTGGAAAGGGATGCTCTTGTTTTCAAACATCTCTGGTTCCTTTATCCTATTCATGGAGATTCCGTAACTATTCCAAAACTGAAAAGTGCCACAGTAAAAACATCTGGGCCAGGGGACTTATCTCCTGCACAAGCAAACGCACATTCTTTGATCTCCTGTTCTCCAAATTGACTTTGCAACAATAAGTTATCTTCCTCATTCAACATAGCTTGATCTCTGGGATTGAGCTGAGGTCTCCAGTGTTCATTTTCTCTATAAAGGTTTTGGAAGAAATCTATGATCTCCTCCCTGATCAGTGATCACTGCTGGCTCAGATACAATTGCCCCGTTGATCAAAAAGCTATCAATGTTGTTGTATCTTTTGTGACAATTTGCTGCTCTGTGAAAAAACTTTGCGTTTTTATCCCTCTCCCTTTGCCTCCATGCCGCTTCCTCCCTTTTTTCCACCACCTCCAATTCTACTGTTAGTACAACTCTTTTTTTTTGACAAAGAGTGTTAGTACAACTCTCAGAAAAGACTCATCATCAAACAAGCATCTTTGATCCTGGGTCACAACAAAATCAGAAAGTTGATTTAAAATGCTTTGTTTCTGTAGACCTAGGTTGCCTTGAACAGTTATGCTCCATTCTTTCAACTTCACTTTGAGGGCTTTCAGCTTGCAAACTAGAATGTAATCTGGTCTTCTAGTATAAGATTCAGAATTCCACCACCCCTTAACTTTCATTGAATTTCTCAGTTTGCAACCACCAATTTTCGAATTCAAAATAGGATAGTGACTTCTCCAGTTTCCACATTCTAGTAGCAACGGATTATGATCAGAAGTGATTCTAGGCATAATAGTTTGCTTGATTTTCTTGGAGGATACTTCCCATTCTTTTGAGAATAGGAACCTATCCAGTCTTGCTGCTATGTCATGCTTGTCTGCTTTTCTCCATGTAAAGGTACCCCCTGTAAGTGGTGGATCTTCTAGTTCCATATCTTCAATGAAGTCTGAGAAATCTTCCATGGCTTTAGTCGTTGTGGTGCAGTTCTTTTTCTTAGAAGGGAACCTTATGACATTAAAGTCTCCAGCAATCACCCAAGGACCATTAAATAGGCTCCTTACTGCTCCCAACTCCCACCATACCTCTTCCCTTTCCTCTCTGTTGTTTGGGGCATAAACACCTGATAGGTGCCAGCTAAAATCCTGAGTTTTGCCTAGGAATCTAACAGTAATGCAATAAGCCCCTACCTCACAGACTTCTCCCTCCCATATACTGTTGTCCCATAGAATGATAATGCCTCCTTTAGTGCCTCTGGCTTCCAATTGTGCTATTTCAACCTCTTGTTGGCCCATAGCTCTTTGATTGTCTCCCTTATGTCACCTCTTATTTTTGATTCCTGAAAACAGTATACATCTGCTCTCCATTTATGTAACATGTTCTTGATCAACAACCTCTTCCCAGGATCATTGAGGCCTCTTACATTCCATGACACTATGTTAACCTTCATTGGAAATATTCACGAAACATCCCCCTCTACTTCTTGTTCCAAAACTGATGAAATTGCTGCTTGGTTCCAGATTTTTAAGCTCCTTTGGAATCTTCTCTTTTGGGGTCACTGCCTCACTGGCACTATTGCACTTGGCATCTCTTCTGGATGCCTTAATGAAATCTCACTTCATCAAAAAAAGAAGAGATAAGGCCTCCAATGTTGAAATACCTTTGTTGGAAGTTTCAAGTGTCGGTCAGCTAGCTTACGAGTAAAAAAGCAATTGGATGTCCTTGTTGTTGAATTGTTGAAGGATTGTTCCTATTCCAACACCTGAAACATCACACTCAAAAACAAATTCTTCTTCAAAGTTTGGTAACTATAACACGGGGCAACAACTAATGCCTTTTTAAGAGCTTCAAAAGAAGCAAGTGCATCATCATTCCACTTAAAAGAAATTGGCTTAAGCATACTTGTTAAGGGCAACAATCATATCGTAATCCTGGATAATGTACGGTTATATCCTGTCAATCCTAAGAATCCACATGACGTTGTTGTTGATTGCGGTTGAGGCCAGTCCACCACGGCGTCAATTTTGCTAACATAAGCGGACACACCTATGTTTGAGACTATGTGGCTAAGCTACTTGGTTTTTGTCTAAGGAACATTTGGATTTTTAAAAATAAAGGCAATAAACTTGCATCAACTCAAAGATGATTGACATGTGTGACAAATGATCCTTCCAAGTCTTGCTATACAAGGATGTCATAAAAAATACTAGTACAAATTGATGTAGGTACTTTTGGAATACCTCATTCATCAATGCTTGAAAGGTAGAAGGAGCATTAGTCAATTTGAATGGCATGACAAGGAACTCTTAATGTCCATGATGTGTTCTGAAAGTTGTCTTCTCAACATCCGTAGATTCCATGCTGACTTAATGATAACCAGAGCGGAGATCAAGCTTGGTGAAAAATTGTGTTCCATACAATTCTCAATTAATTCCTCCACTAGTGGAATAAGGAATTTGTCTTTTATTATATTGGCATTTAGCTCCCTATAATCCACACTAAAGCACAATGTTTCATCATGTTTCCGAACTAGTAGTACAAGTGATGAGAATGGAGAATGACTGGGTCGAATAATGCCTTGCTGAAGCCTGAAGCATTTGATCACATTGTTTCTCAATCTCATTTATTTGATACTGAGGGGGTATCTATAGGGCTGAACTTCCACCGAACCAGTTCCTGGTAGTGCGATGGCCGCAGGAATGCAATGGAGGAGGCAGGCCTACAAGTTCTTGGAATAGGTTATTGAATTCGGCTAATACCTTCTCGAGCTCACCTTGCTTAGAATCCCGCAAAAGATGTTGTGCGGCTGATATAGTTGTTGTTGTCCATGTAAAATGATCTGCTTCCCTTTTACTTGAAAGCTCATGGTCAATAATGCAAAATCCCACATAATAAGCCCTAGTGTTTTCAACCACTACTTAGGACTATATCAAAACCGTCCAAAGTAATCACACATAAATCAACATAGACTACACAAAATTGCATTGTTGTGCAAATGCCCAAACTGGAAATCTTCTCACAATTTGCCACTGATGCATAGATATTTCTTCGATGTTGGATAGGCAAGTCTAAAGTCGAGCGGCCGTTGAGCTAATAAGATTGTGTGTAATGCCCGAATCCACTAAGCTAACTAACAACTTCTTATCAAGTACAACTTGCTATTGCATAATATTTGCATGTTGTTTGCCTGTGATAGCATGGACTGAGATGGCAGGCTCTCCACTATCCGTTGGTACTCTTCAGATTCCCCACCCTCTATTTCCAGCCAAAATAACTTTTTGCACCGATGACCTTGAACATAGGGACCATCACAATTGTAGCACAACTCCTTTGCACGTTGGGCAGCCATCTCAGCGCGAGTCAGCTTTTTCACAAAATGATTAGAAGTAGTTACCTTAGCACTCAGAGTTACTGCTGTAGCGACAACCCTTGCACTAATGTTTGAGGTTGAACTATAGCCCCTTCGTGTGCTAGTAGAAATATGTATCTTCTTGTCAAATGCTCTCGCCAAACTCATTGCTTGTACTACGTTAGATGGGTTGCGCAATACAACATCAAGACAAATCAAATCAACTAACCTTGCTGTAAACATATCTACTTGTTGGTCTAAATATACAAATGATGCACGAGCCTACAGTTTTTGGAAGTTCCTCTGGTAATCTTGGTAATCTTCAACAGAACTAGTTTGTTTCAAGTTAATCAATTCTCCCAATAGATGGCTTTTCATTGGTAGATCAAAACGAAGAGTACAAAATTCTTTGAAGACATCCCATGTTAAATTGGGTTCCTCCTGTTCCAGTTGATAAACCCACAGTTGTGCCTCCCCTACCATGTGAAAAGCAGCTAAATCTATTTTTCTTGGTTGGTTATATGCTGGTTAGTGAAGAATTTCTCACAATGGTGAAGCCAAATAAGAGGATCTTCACTTCCATCATAAGTAGGAAAGTCTAATTTAGTGTTATCTGGGAACGATACCTCTTCCTCTATATTTGTCATTCCTACCAAAGTTATTACTGTTGTTTCTTCCTGCCTTGCTGGTTCCTTGGACAGAAACAACGCTATTGTCTCCAACTTCAAGTCCCTTCGCACATGCCGTGGTGCGGATAAAGTTTTCAATTTGTTGCGATAGTTACTGGAATTTGGCGTCCATCCTTGCTTCTGAAGCTTCTACTTTTGCTTTGGTTTGAGTTTGGGCTTCTTGTAACAGACTTCGCGACGTTGCTTCTATAGTATTTTCATCCATGGTGACAAGCTCTGGCACCAATTTTTCAAGGTCCCTAGTTTTGGATCGAATTGCTGGACGATTAACGAGAAAGTGAGGCCCAACACTGAGGATTAAGCCCTTGTTTTTGTTCCTTGACTTGCCTATGATTGCTGAATTTTGCAATTCATTCAGGGAATTGTAGACTTGGGAATTTTGAATCTCTGTAACTTGATAAGATCAACTTGTTTTTTTAATAATGTCAACTCTCTTAAATAGAGGTCAGTAGCAAGATCTCCTTATAAATTAGAAATAAAAGAAGTCCGATAAAACTGAAATAATAAGAATCCTAATCCACTCAGGGAAGTTCTATTCGACTAACAAATTAATTCAGAAAATATTAATCATTATCTGTCATATTAATTCTCGCGCCTGCAATTTGTTCCCGACAAATGCATCAATAACAAAACACTTGATGATATATAGGAAAAGTAACAATTTATACATGTTGGTCGCTTGTAATTTAAAGTTGTGTTACTTTAGCATTGATTTGCTAAGAAAAAAAAAGTCCTATGAGCTTAGTACTCTAGTTGTTTTATATTGGATATTTGGATGACTGTGACAGTCTCTGATCTTGTATGCCTGCATCCATATTTGAACAAAATATGACCAATTTCCTGTGGTTATTGCAGAGGCTCTTGTGCACCCTGCCCGGTAATGGTCACAATTTCATGTTTGTGCGGAGAGACACATTTTGAGGTAGGACTTTAGCTACTATATGTACATTAATAACCTTGTTAAAGATTTGTATTTCCTACAGTGGACAGATGGTTGTGTTTATTCTATATCTCTTTCCTGTTCTATCGATTAACCAAATAGAAGTGAGAGTGTTTTTTCCATTCATTATGACTTTCACTCTGTCTGGTGAACATAGTTTTTTACTAGAAGTCCTCACAGTATTTTATGATGAGTCAACAACATCATTAGGCTTTTCACTTAGAAATTTTTATGTTTGGAACATCTAAATCATTTTGCTTGGGTGATGATGAAAGAGCCTAGGAATGAACATTTATCTATTAATAGGTTGTAACTTATGGTGCTTACTTATATTCCTCTTCACTTACACTTGTTTATATTTCCCTCACTAATTGGACAAGTTGTGGTCTCAACCACATGATATAGCATGATGCACCTAGTGACTGATGGTGACAGGTGCTCATCATCGGATGTTCTATGGTATGCACCAAAAACAATC
This sequence comes from Solanum tuberosum, assembly GCF_000226075.1. Lineage (NCBI taxonomy): Eukaryota > Viridiplantae > Streptophyta > Magnoliopsida > Solanales > Solanaceae > Solanum > Solanum tuberosum. The sequence continues at coordinate 2,754,276 of NW_006238931.1, read as the reverse complement.
ACCAATACTTTTTTTTAGGATAGTAACAGTAAGCTATATATTCACTGGTATACTACATCCAAAATATGTAGTTCCCCTTCAAAAGGTATTGCATAGTAATCATATTGCCCCCTATCACCTCTATTTCTTACAAGTAATCTAAAACATCCAAGATTATCTTCTGCTTGAACTAAAATTCTGTTTACACCAAAAATAAAACAAAGCTAGACAATTCATCTTGAAACTCTGATGTTCATTCTGCTGGTCTTCAGAACACCTCTAATTTCTCTCTTTCCAATACTAAAAGTATGACAATGAACTGTAGAAAGTAAATTGTCAGATCTACTAACAGATCACCAGTACTAAAAGCATGACAATTTACCTCTGTAGAAATGAGGCCTCCATCAGCCTCCCCAGTCTATCCTCTTTCATCTTGTCAGATGATTTGACATCGCAAGGAAGTTTCTTCATTCCATACTTGACTCCATTAAAACACGTCAACTTGCAAATTCTCTATCTGATGGCACTGTCACTCTCCTCATTCAGTTTCTCACCACTGTCAGATTTCTGTTTTCTGAACTCTACTGGAATTCTTTTACAGTAGTTGAGCACCCAAACTGTTGCTACTGTTGTCCTTTTCATCTGTTTTGAGATGAGGGTCTATCCGAAACAGCCTCTCTACCTTCTCAAGGTAGGGGTAAGGTCAAAGTACACACTACCCTCCCCAGACTGGGTTTTTTGTTGCTGTTGAGCATCCACACTCTTCTTTACCATCCTTCAAAGTTTTAACAAGCACAATCTACTGAGTATTGTAGAGTTTTGTATTTTCTTTGACTTCTTTTTTGTACCTAGTGATTCTGAATTTGTCTATTCATATTGGCTGATGGCTGATTACTATGTCCACATATTTTTGTAATTCTGGATAAGGGTACTTTGAATTTTACGGGTCATTACATGTCAGATATTTTCATGTTTTCCTTGAGCAACTGGTCTTGATCATCTGGATAGATTTCTCTGAAAATGGTAGACTAATGGTGGAATTCTGATGAGATTCAGAGCAGGCGAGACTCAATACTTGCCAAGAAGCTGAAATTCCTCAAGAGCGACGTTAAAATTGGAACAGAGAGGTCTATGCTAAGCTGGATGAAAAATAAGATGAGTATCGTGCTTAAACTTGAGGAACTGGATCATTCTTCAGTAGATGAAGTGCAATCTGGTAATAGATCTGGGAAAGAACCCCCTTTCAAGGAACTGGAGTTAGTTGCTTGAACGGAGGAGATATCATGGAGACAAAAGTCTAAATGTGTTTGGATAAAAGATGGTGATAAGAATACTAAGTTCTTTCACAAGATGGCCAATGCTCACAAAAGATATAATAACGTTGACAAATTTGAAGTGGATGGAAAGTCAATAAAAGATGCAAAGCTGATTAGGAACATTTATTGAGCTTCTATGAAAAATTATTTCACGGAAGATGAAGAATGGGGACCAAAATGGAAAGGATACAAGTTGGTGGTGCTAACAGAAGGTGAAAGAAACTGAATGCAAACGCCTTCCTAAGAATGATGTTTTATTTGCTTTAAAGCAACTCCTTTGTAACAAAGCCCCTGACCGAGATGACTCAAACATGCTGTTCTTTCAAAAGTGTTGGCCCACAGTCAGAAATGATTTACTGAAGACACTTGTCATTTCTATCATTAAGGTTCTTTTGAGAAAAAGTTCAATCTTGAATTCCTAAATGTTAGGAGTTCCTGTCTAGGTCAAATAAAGATATAATAGCTAAAATTTAGTTAATACCAAAGTCCCAAATAATAGAAAATACAAATAAACAACAATTTGTCCAATGTGAAATATATATTTGAACGGTAAAAAGGTCGATAAAAACATTTCGTGTTGGAGCTTTATATCTTCATAATAGTATAGATAGAGATTTATCACATAGAACTTATTAGGAAAAATATACATCTTTTTTTTTTTTGATAACCGAGAAATCCGTCTGTGACCCGCCCTTTGGACAAATCACAGCCTTCTAAACTCGGTGGATAATGGGCCCGTCCCTCTACCCTTCTCCACTTAAATATCGGGCATCGCTTTGCATGGATACATCTTCATACAGTCACATTCAAATGTATTTGCATTCTTATTTAAGGATCTGCATGTGAGACTCACGAGGATCATGCATGGCTCACCATGCTAACTGCATATGCTATGTCAGGTCTAGTGTATAAAAGCAGTGACCGATAAATCTAGAACTAGCTATCACCTCTTCTATTTCATTACGCTCCCCCTAAAGAGGTGATTTGGTTCCATCGGAGTAAGGTTCAGGTTCTCTAAAAGTAGTACCCATACTGTCAAAATACTTCCTTGATGGAGGATAGTAACACCGATAACCTTTCTGTGTTGGAGAATAGCCAACAAACACACATTTAATGAATGAAACACACATGTTCAAACATCTCTGGAGGAACAGTGTAAACAATAATCCCTCATAAAATCTCTAAGGACTCTTAAAGTTGAGTGCTTTGACAGACATTCTATTGATAAGATAAGCAGCTGCTAGAATTACATCTCCCCAGTAAGGTTTTAGGTGATTCATAGTGAACATAAGAGATCTAGGAACTTCTAACAAATGTCTATTTTTTCGTTCAACCACTCCATTTTGTGCACTAGTGTAAGAGGCTAAGGGCAACTGATTTGGTGGATCATCCCATTAGACTCCAAGTAAGTATCAAGTCAGCTATCCATGTATTCCGTGCCATTATCATTCCCCAATTTTTTTAATCTTAGTATCAAGCTGCGTGCAAACCATCTTATGGAATGATTGAAAGCAAGAAAATAGAAGATTTGGCTGAGAAATGAGTTGCAATATGGGTTCATTTTTCGCAGATGCAGTGTCTTTCTTTTGAGGCAGGCTAACACCCATAAATAGTGTGTTTGATAGCTTTGCAACATACTTCATGTCCATATGTTCAATCCAGTTATTGCGCACAAAAGAGGCAGGACCAAATCAGGAGAGCATTAGTATGGAAAGATAACAATCAAAGTCATAAATCCTACCCAGTTAAATGGCCAAGAGTAATACTTCCAAAGGAATATGGGGGATTGGGCATAAAAGACTTGTCACTACATAACAAGAGTATGCTACTGGAATGGCACTGGAGGTATAACCTGGATAATCCTCGGCTGTGGAAAGCCGTGATTGAAGAAAATTAATGGTGAATTGAGCAACTGGTGCACCAGGCAGATCTGTTCATCTCATGGCACGAGGCCATGGAAGCACATCTCTAAACTTTGGTTGGAATTCCTGCTCAATTCTACTCTCAAGTTAGGAAGTACAGCATACATATTATTTTGGAAGGCCAGACTACTCGAAAGATAAATTTCCAAACATATACTCTCTGTCAACTAATCAATACTCCAATATTGAACAGTGCTGAGCGTTGAATGAGCTAAAGGAACTACTTGGCAAACTAGAATCTAGTGAAATTAATCCTCAAATGAGAGATAAGTTGCTATGGGAGGACTCAAAAGGTGGGACATTCACAGTGAAGAAGGGATACTCACAACTCTGATCCAACAAGCAGTTGATAGACAAGTGGCCATGGACATTCACTAAAGTGGCTTGTTTCTGGTGGATGGCCTTATATATGAAGCTTGCTTAACTCAAGACAACCTTAGTAGGAGAAGCATTCAGATAGTGAACAGGTGTTACATGTGTCAACTAGAGTCTGAAAGTGTGAGACACCATTTCCTACATTTTACAGCAGCAAGAGATATGTGAAGTGTGTTCTTTTCTAATTTTTTACTACCTCAGGTCATGCCTAAACAATATTAAGGAAGCATATGAAAACTGGTGTTCATACTTCATGGAAAGTTGGTATTCCCTCAAAAAACTTGGTTGATGGTGCATGCTACATTTTTTGGTGCATTTAGAATGAAAGAAATTGGAAATGTTCTGATAGTGTCTCAACTCCAAATTATGCGCTCGAGCTTAATTTATTTAGTTCTTTCAATCAGGCACTGTATCTAGCTGTGATCACTTTTTGGACTGTGTTTGCCTTATGTGGTAGACTAGTTTTTGTATCATAGTAGACACTCTCTCTCTTTGATGTAATTTTTGCCTGCATTTTCTTGATGCCTTTTTGATGAAATTTCTCTTCATTAGGAAAAAAAAAGTAAAAAATACCTACAGATGAATTTTGTTCAGCTCAGGGTAGTATCTTGTTCCTTATCTTTTTGGTGCACCGTAAGATTCCTTTATGTTTAGTAGATTGAGTATTGTTTGTAGAGGACCATCTCTTTTTGTAGGATTTCTATTTTTGGTGTACTTCTTGTATATGTGCATGTTTTTTTCCCCAAACATTTAATAAAATTTATTACTGTATCAAAAGAATAAAAAGTGACATACCCTATATGTGAAAGAGTAAAAAATTATTTTCTTTACTGGAACTTATCCCAAAGGAATATAGTAAAATAATATAAAGAAATCTAATTGGGTTCCCAAGTTTATCTCGCTTTATCTGTTGTTGTATGCGCTGCTGAGGTTCATTTTGATCTACAGAAGCGGCCCTAAGATTGCTACCTGTAAGGTGGCAAAATGCCAGAATCTGGGTCTTTTGTATGCTCTCTTTGTTCTCTTCCATCCAGTTGGCTGTTCACTAAACGTGAAAAAATTTAATGACCGAGTTTGTTAGGTTCTTGTTGATCGTTCTTGCTAAACTCTGGAATAGATTTCATTTACATTACAACCAATCTGGTAGTCCAATAAAATAGTACACTTGTAATTTAGTTGTTCTCTTTAATTTTCTTTTGGTTTATTTAAGTGTACTTTTTGAGTATCTCTCTCTCTCTCTGTGATGTTGCTACTCTGAATTAGGATGGCTGAATGTCATTGTCATCAATAAAAAATTTAAGTTACCAATCAAAAAGAATAGAAAACTTAGGTGATATCTGACATGGTCTTGACTATATGTAAAGATGTTAGGAAAAAAAAAAGTATAAACTTTTTACAGTGTATATTTTAAGATGTTTCTTTTTAAAGGTGATGACTGTATCTACTCATCACAAAAAAAAAACCAAAGCAAAGAAGGCCTTAGAGTACCAACTAGAAAATGTTGGTTCAGTATTTACAAATATGGTGCTAATATCATGAATCCTTTTGTGAAGATTCTTGCTAAATTGTTTCTGTTAATATTGGTTGCTTTTGTCAGGTTCCTTGTGGTGCAGAAGCTGGACAAAAACCTCCAAAATGTCGTAAATCATGTTCTGTAGGTCGCTTATGCAGGCACGCTTCTAATTGCAAGGTTGTATTTATTGCATGTACTACTTACCATGTACTTGGTGATCATATGAACATCTTTAGATTGTCCTTTTTATGAATATTGTTAGCAGGGACATCACTTGATGCCTCAATCTTAATCCAACTTCTAAAGTGAAACAAAATACTGTTTAATGTGGAGCCTAACATGTGCGCTAATTTCTCTAGCCACATAGGTGTCACTATGGAGCTTGCCCACCATGTCGTTTGCTTTGTGATGAAGAATATCCTTGTGGGCACAAGTGTGAATTGAGGTTTGCCTTCATTACATTTCTGGATATCTAATGTATACTGGTTCATTCATTGAATCTTTGTTGTTTGTTGATTGTAATTAGGTGCCATGGCCCTACGCCTCCTCCTCTTCCAGAATTCACTTTGAAACCAAAGAAAAAGAGACCGAACAATCAAATTGAACCTACGCCTGGTTCACCATGCCCCCCATGCCCACAACTTGTTTGGAGGTCTTGTTTGGGTAATCATGTAGGAGCGGAAAGAATGGTGGGGATCATATTATCCTTAAATCATGGACAATACTTCCATTTACCTTTTGTTCATTCTCTTCAGGAGCTATTTATTCTTTAGTTTCTGTCAGAAGCTTCATATTTACTTGCCAACAAGATTCATGTGAGCTCTTTCTCGTTTCAGATGGTCTGCTCAGACAGGGCAATATTTTCATGTGACAATCTGTGTGGAAATCCTCTTGCTTGTGGAAATCACTACTGCACTAATGTTTGCCATACCTTGGTTACTAGTACTTCAAAATTAGATAGTAGTAGAAGAGCCGAGACTTGTGAAATGTGTACTCTTCCTTGCCAACAGGTATGAATAAATTTTCTATCAATCTCATCTGTTGGTCTTACTAGGTTTTTCTTTGGGGCCTAATTCAACTATCAATACTTTCCATGACATATATGCTTGCTCTATCAGTTTGATGTTGCATTCTTTATAAGTTTGCACTTTATAGTTAGTAATTCGGGTATTAACTGTATACTTTTGTTGATCCTTATTTAGGAGCGGAGAGCTACTTGTCCTCATCCTTGTCCCTTGCCTTGTCATCCTGGAGAATGTCCCCCTTGCAAAGCCCTGATAAAACGTTCATGTCACTGCGGTTCCATGGTTCATGTATTTGAGTGCATATACTACAACAGCTTGTCAGCAAAAGAGCAGCTAACTGTTCGGTCATGTGGTGGACCATGCCATAGGTAGTTCATATACTTTGCTCTCTTTTCCTTCAAATCTAGCATCACCAAAAGCTATAATTTCAATGTTTTATAGATAGAGTATATTTCTTATATCACCAAAAAGCAAGAGGTATGCACCTTGATAGCTACAGAGGCTATTAGGCTTATCAACTTCTTTGCGCAACCCCTTTCCCCTTTAGGCTTATAAAATGCTGAATTATGTGCATTTGCAATGCATCTGAAACTCCCTAACTGATCTCGATGAGCCCTTCTTTGTTTGGATGCCAAATGTGCAGAAAATTACCTAATTGTACGCACCTCTGCCCTGAAACATGTCATCCTGGTGAATGTCCATCTCCTGATCAATGCTCCAAGAAGGTAATTGATTGATGTACTATCTTAGTTATACTTCTTAATCCTAATTACAAAGAATTTATGTTCTTTGCATCTTGTTTTAAATCAGACATAATAATTGCTAAAACCATATTTATTATTGAAGGAGGAAATCACACCTTTTTCACCAAAGTGAATATCCTTTCAACCTTTTTTACTTTTAGTTGCCAAGGAGCCGGGGAGGGCATTTTACTGGTTCTGGGACGTACAATACCCAGTCTTATATCCATTCTCTTCCAGACCTCTAAGAAAAAAAAGGGAGAGGAAATCTCCTTTCCGAGAGAGAGAGAGAGACGTGTGTGTGTATCTATACAAATAGAGCAAGGAGATATAGAAAATGAAATCAAGAAATGTCTTTTCGTGTTTGGTACGTAAAGGGTGTAATTTCCATGATGCCTCCAAACAAGGAAACATCATTTGCCTTATTATTTTCTTTTACTTGCTTTTGTAGCCCAAGGAAGGATTTAACTTCAATATTGCCGGTGCATAACATTTTTCCCTCCACCACTTTCTTTGCCATGCTATCCTATCAAAGAATCACACATTTGGGATTTGATGGGCTTCATTCACTTGATGCCATTAAACATTCCACTAACTGGTGTTTACAAGTCATCTTTATGAAAGCAAGTTGCCTGGATATGCCATTGCTTTCCATCAGCAACTTCTTATTTGTGTCAGTTATCTATTGAAATTTAAGTATACCACTAAAGGAAGAAAGTTCGATTTTGATTGTCAAGGAGAAAGGAAACAATGGGATAAAAGAAAAGAGAAAGAGTTGACTTCTGTGAGAAATAGTTACTAATATTTCAGAAAAAAAAAGTTTTAACTTCTGTGAGCTCATCCGAATACAACTAAACTCCATCCCAGAAAGTCGAACATGAATTTTTCTCCCAAGATAACTCTTTCTATAAGCGCCCTTAACCCATATAACTAATTAGTGCAAAATGTTAAATCAGATTCTCTTTTTTGATTGATGGCATAGAGTATGAGTTCGCAGTTGATGAGCCAGAAAAAGCCGACCCTATATACCAGAAATAGTTCCAGTTATTTTGTTTACCTTGTACTTTTTTCAATCTTTTTTCCATGTTCTATCCACTATTTTCTGATGAGCATGTCCTATCTACTGTTAATTTGTAATGATTCTTTTATTAGGTTAATGTTCGTTGTGGATGCCAAAGTTTGAAAAAAGAGTTGCTATGTAAGGATGTCCAAGCAGCCTATCGAAGTAGTGGTACTGATCCTAAAGATGTATCAAGAAACCAATATGGACTTGGCATCCTCCCTTGCAATTCAGATTGCAGGAGCAAAGTGAAAGCTTCTGAGGCAGAGTTGCAACATCGTAAATCAAAAGCTCCCGAGGTAAACCTCTATAATTCTTTTAAATGCTTTGTCGCATCTGCTGTACATTATTTTCTGGAGTTCAACAACATGAGGGTTACTTTCTTGTCTTTGCGTTGAATAGTTTATTGACCCAAAATATCCCCAATAAGTAGTTGAAATTTAACTCAAATTTTCCTTGCACAGGAAAAGGAACCAGAAACAAAAGATAATGCGAAGCGAAGACGGAGACGAGTACGGGCACTTGAAGACGAGAAAACTTCGACACTGCAGGTTTGTCTTAGAATTAATGATGCATCCGTTCTCCTTTCCAAGTTTCAAATGATTAACTGCAGTTATTTTAACTTGACAGAGAATTGTAGCTGGCATCAGGAGATTTCTTCTATTTGTTATCACTATAATAGCTCTAATTGCTTCAGTATATTTGGGTTATAAAGGCCTACAATGGCTTTCTGAACGGATGAATGAAGCTGAAATACAACGACAAAGAAGATACACACGAACATAGTTTGACAAAATCAACTTTATCAATTATCATACAGAAATGTTCAGTATTGGCTGATTTTCCAGGAGATGAAGCATTCTTTTTCATTTTGGATTTTGTTGATTTTGATTTAGCTCTTATACGTAGAACAGAAAACAGACATGTCCTGAAAGAAGCTTGGAGGAGTGGTCTGACCAAGTTTTCTTTTTCCCTTGCAATAATGAATTAGCTTTCGAGTTTGTTAAAAGTTACTTATAGGGTGGCAAAATCAGCCCATATAATCTTGACCCGCTCAATTTGTTTAGGTTTGGGTGTGTTAGTGACTCATATTTTATTAGTTCAGTCCATTTTGACCACTTAAATTAGGTCCATTTTAAAATTGATTTTTATTTGATACGTTACATGTAGTTATAAAAAGAGAAGAAGTTCTATGAGGTACTCAAATAAATTATAAGAACACAGGCGCAGGTTGGATGATGATTCGGTTTAAGCTCGTTTTAGTTCAATCTGTTTCAGGCCAATAGCTTTTGGGTGGTTCAATGACCCATCTATTTATTAGCTACAATGCCATAAGTTCTGACTGTGTACAAATTTTAAACGATTGTGAATGATATTATTAGCATTTAATATAGCATTAATTAAGACAACCAAAAACATTGTGAGTGTATCTATAAATTCTGAATTGGCTGTAAATTTTTTATTAACATTTAACTTAATCATATCATATATTTATATAAAAGACAACTCTAGGCCCGTTTATGTGGTGCCACCACAAGCTAGAATTTCCTTTTAAATTTATTTATTTCCAAAAATAGTCTTCCCCTTCCATGAAAAGATGTGACTTTTATGAAGAATTGCGACTTTTATGAAGAGTTACCCAAAAATAGTCATTCCCTTTCATGAAAAGATTTGACTTTTATGAAAAGTTGTGACTTTTATGAAAAATTGTGACTTTTATAAAAGGTTTTGACCTTTCTGAAGAGTTGTAACTTTTCAAAGAGTTGTGACATTTTCGATAAGGCACAATAAGTATTTGTTCACACTATCACGTGTTGTCTATAAATAGAGAGATTTCCTCTCATTTTAAAACAACGAAAAATCTGAATTTCTTCTTCTCCTTTTTCTTCTGCACAATTAAATATTCAAGTACTTTGCTCCTATATGGCTCACTGACACCATTGTTTTTGTATCAATATACTTGTGAATAAAATCGTTCCATCCTGAGAGGATCTATTCCATTAAACCTCGAGTACTAGAGGGGAATAATTTTCTTAAGGGGACACTGTGCATTCAGTGGACTCAATTTTTTCCTTTCTGTTTCATTCTATTGTTATAGATCTTGTTTTTTTTTTTACAGTCATTAATTTATGCTTATGATTTTAATTGTTGTTTTAAGTACATGTTTTAAACTTTGTTGTTTATGTTTCTGCAAAATTATTGTTATAAGTATTTGTTAGTACATATAAATATTATTTATTTATTAGAAAATTTAATATCTCATGTTGATGTTCATTTAATATCATTTAATTTCTCAAAAATATCAAATAGTAATACTTCCCGGAGGCAAAAGGATAAATTATAAAAACAAATTAAAGATGATTGATTGAAGGATAAATGATAAGATGTTATAATTATCATTTTCCTTTACATTATTAATGTTCGTTACTACGTAATCTTTTATGTAAGATAATATAGTGTTTTAGTTTTAATGACTGATAGATTGTAAGTATTATTTTATAAATTATGTGAAATCAAATTTCCACGCGAAGCGCGAATAATCTTACTAGTTATAAATAAGGCAACAACGTGTGGATTTCTTTTTAGAAATTTTAAGAGGCTGCAAAAGATATTATTAGTATTTATCATCAGATAAATAATGGACCATTTATTATTGCCTATAAATGTCACACCCCAAGATCCCTCCCTAGACACAACATGGCACTCGGAACCCCATAGGTCCGAGAGTACAAACCAACTTGCTTAACCCGAATAATTCAATAAAAATATTAATGCGGAAAGTAAGACCCATTTCAATTAAACCTTCAAAAGAGGAAAACCAATCGACACTTAATTAACACTTAATCAGAAAACCAAATCCAACTAACTAGGTCTACGAAATCTCTACTAATAGAATAACAATGTGTATCTCGAGACATGGCCCCCGACATACCATGAAAACCAAAGAAAGACGTAAAGAAAAGTCCATTTTTCGGAAGATGGAAAGCTCACCACAATGTTGATTGTTATTCCTCAATGATCTATTGCTGCCCGGAACAATGAATTTTGGTCTCTGATCCTACATCATAAACCGATGTAGCGTCCGAGGATGGTCAGTATGACGATTACTCGTATGTAACCCAGGGAAAAAGATAATCAGTAGACATATATAAAACATAACCATAACAGGCAAAATCAGAAGTGCAAACCCAAAACATTTGGACATAGACCTTTCAAAAATCATTAATCATGAGTAAGGTAGTGTTCACCGACATAATGCATCCAACGGGCTATATGGGTCCAGCCTCTGCCCGACCGAGGGCCCCAATCTATGTACGCTGCATGGACTTGAGAAATATAAGAATTTGGCGAACCAAACTCTCCCAAATAAAAGACTGTAGAGGCTGCTCCGATTAACAACCTACAGTGGTCATCCATATTTCAGGACAGGGACCTCCTATGTCAGTAAACGCGGTTTCGAGTGATGAGTCACAACGACTTTACACCTTCCCAATGATACTGTCAAACTCTCTTTAAGCCCCCAATTAAATCATTTTCAAGTTTCTATTTATTAAGAGTTATCCAAATAAGACATATTCCCATTGGTATCGTCATACCAAGATTTGCAAATTGTAACCATGCCAATTTCATAGTTGGCATTAAACTCTTAACCCTCCTTTGAAAATCAAAGACTCATTTATGTTAAAAACATTTCGTTCAATGCCAACATCCAAGTCTTTCCAAGTTATAAGCATATAAAATGCAAAATCATTAGCTTTTAACCGGGATGGAAAGTTACCCTTTGTTCATCATTGAAATCAAAGTTTTTGAAAGACTCATAGATTTTTGAATCCATTATTTTTAGGAAAAACCATTTTCAAAATCATATGAGGAAATTCACCTATTCAAAACCAACAATCCAAATTCTGAAATCATAATAAAGTAATTTGAACACAATTAACAAGAGAGGAACATTTGTAATCAATTTTCAGGAAATCATCTCTCAACCCTTACCACAATTCATAATTTAGAAAATACGAATAACAAAATATAATATGAATCTTGTATGAATATTTTGAAGTAGGAAGTGTATAAACATACCTTTTGACGAAGAACTTAAGAAAGGGACCTTGAGAATTAACCTTAGATCTTGCTTCTTGAAGTGTTGGAGAAGAAGAGAAGAAGAGTTTGTCGTAACTTATCAAATCTCTTTGATTATAGATTTTGGGGGAAGTTAATAGTCACGGATTAGGGTTATAAGATGAGGAAAGGACAAAAACACCACTCTTAAAATGTGAAGAGAAGAGAAGACTTAAATAACTTAGGAGCCGATGCACGGTCTCGCAGCTGGAGCCTACATCGCATGACACTTCACGCGACCTTAACAGTGCTACTGACTATGTCGCGCGGTCATGCAGTTGATGTCCACTTCATGAGCCAGATCGCACAGGATCCGTAGTGCCTAGCAAATTGGGCATAACTTTTAGCACATAACTTGAATTAACGAACGGTCGAAGTGTTGGAACAAATGCTTCAAGACTTTTAATTTTCTTGGTATAAGACCACACAAAATCTTAATACTCCAGGAGTTCCTTATAACCTTAATTCACATCCAAAGATCTTCCCATAGTAAGAAATTATTTTCAGTATCTATCAAATATTAGAAATTATCAAGTTTGGAGTCTATATACATTTAAAGAACGACTCAGATCATAGTTTGGAAATTTGGGGTGTTACAATATCCCCTTGAAATCATTTGTCCTCGAATGAGAAGTTAAGACACGTATAGCACGATATATGTGTGGAATGTACAGTTGTACACTATCAATGGAACTCATGTTAAGACCTTAATCGCCAAAACCAATTCTTTTAGCACCACCGACCCAACATAGAACCTATGAACCCAACCATTATAGAGCTGCATCTAAGGATAAGCACGTCGATAGGAATACACAGTGATATAGATATAAGATTAGGATTGGTACCTTCGTTAGCCTCATCTTGATGAAGTGAATAAAAAAGGGTATCTCTACTTCATGTCCTCTAACGATTCCCAAGTATCTTCTTCTACCTTGTAAATTCCTCTATAATACTTTAACCGCAACTATTTTTTTATTCCTCAACTTCTGGACTTGACGATCTAGAGTTTCAATAGTACCTAAAAATCTTTTCTCACCTACCTCATGACACACAATAAGGGAACGAGACCTCATACTATATAAAGTTTTGAAAAGGGCCATTTGAATACTAGAGTGGTAGATATAGTTATATCCAAACTCAATTAGGGGTCTTCCAAAAAATCATTGACCCACGCCCTTAAGTTTAGCAACACTTTTCAACTATGTCTACCTCCCTTCATCATTTCCAACTTAGAAATAATTCACCATATCATCACTATAATCAGAAGAACTCAAGGTCTAATCAAGGAGTACTAGACTAATAGTATCAAGATCTGCGAATCTATAAATCACCATATTCAAGCCTAACATTACTACACCCACTTTATAGATCTATTAACCAAAAAGCAGCAACTTCAATCATTTTCATTGGATCTGCACCACATATCCACTTTCTAACAATTCCACATAACGACCGTTAATCTCACTCTTACCCTTTCATCTATAACTTTAGCTCAAAATTTTCACACGACAACCTTCCCACAGGAATATCTAGTACTCTCTTATCTATATCATTTCTCCCTCGCTTTAAAACACCACTATGTACCATCATACGATAAGGGAAGTCAATGAGGTATACAAGCTTCAAGAAATAGGAGTAATGCTGCTCAATTATGACTCATATTTTTTTGCACTACTCAAGGGAGGAGTAATATATGGTATAATAGGCACTTATACCTCCTCAATAAAATGCATAGAGAATGGATCATAGATGATCTTTCAAACATACATATAACATGACACGAGTTCTCAGGAAACGAGCATATCGGGAAACATAAGTTAATAGCTCATGAGAAGGGTAACACAAAGTTTTGGGATCCAAATATTAGGGTGAAACCATAGGTTACCATATGAGACATTTCCTCCTTGCTCAAGGAGTGAAGCATGAGTAAGAATTTGCATAAAGTGCTTGGGCCATAGACATAAGCACAAAATGAGTGTGTAAGACATGACCCACATTCCATCTTGGGCTTAGACATAATATGATACAGATTGATAACCTACTATAGAGTCAGGTTGTATAGAGTTGAGAATTACACGAGCCTCACATAATCATACTTGAATATCTGGAAGTTTAGAGGCTAGGGGAGCTTGTATCAATTGAGAATCATTATTGCCTTCAGTTAGCAGGTCAGACATGAACGTAGGTATGTACACTGTTAGGAATTTGCTTTTTCAACTGCACTTTTACTTTTACTGCATTATATTAGATAAGACTTGGTCAATTAGTTGTTAGCCATCTATTCCTATTATTTAGGAGAAGTTAGTGAGTTAGGAATATGCTAGTAGTGGGATTACTACTTTCTGTTTCTTATTCCAGTCTTATAAATGAAATCTGAAGACATCAATAAAAATGTTCTTCTACCAATATTCTTCTTGACTTCTCTGCTTTCTAAAACTCATACTACTAAAATTTACCAACAATTGGTATCTAGAGCTTTTTTATTTTGCGGGATCTGTGGGTATTTCTGTGAGTGATTGTTTCAAGTGACTCAAGCACCACAATCAGAAACAGCAAAAAGATTAAAAAATGGAAGAAAGCTCAAGTTTCTCGGCAATGGCACCTCCTGTCTTCAATGGTGAAAATTTTCACATGTGGGCAGTGAGGATGGAAGCTTATCTCGAAGCTTTAGATCTTTGGGAGGCAATCGAAGAAGACTATGAAGTTCTTCCGCTACCCGGAAACCCAACAATGGCTCAACTCAAAAATCACAAGGACAAGAAAACCAGAAAATCTAAGGCAAAGGCATGTCTTTTTTCAGCAGTCTCTTCAACAATTTTCACTCGTATCATGTCTCTAAAATCAGCAAAAGCCATCTGGGATTATCTCAAGGCAGATAGTGAAAGGGAGATGATCGTATCAAAGGTATGCAAGTGTTGAATCTCATTAGAGACTTTGAGTTACAGTAAGATGAAAGAATACGGAACATTAAAGAATACTCTGACAGGCTTATGAGCATAGCAAACAGAGTAAGATTACTTGGCTCTGAGTTTAAAGATATCTCTACTAATAGAATAACAATGTGTATCTCGAGACATGGCCCCCGACATACCATGAAAACCAAAGAAAGACGTAAAGAAAAGTCCATTTTTCGGAAGATGGAAAGCTCACCACAATGTTGATTGTTATTCCTCAATGATCTATTGCTGCCCGGAACAATGAATTTTGGTCTCTGATCCTACATCATAAACCGATGTAGCGTCCGAGGATGGTCAGTATGACGATTACTCGTATGTAACCCAGGGAAAAAGATAATCAGTAGACATATATAAAACATAACCATAACAGGCAAAATCAGAAGTGCAAACCCAAAACATTTGGACATAGACCTTTCAAAAATCATTAATCATGAGTAAGGTAGTGTTCACCGACATAATGCATCCAACGGGCTATATGGGTCCAGCCTCTGCCCGACCGAGGGCCCCAATCTATGTACGCTGCATGGACTTGAGAAATATAAGAATTTGGCGAACCAAACTCTCCCAAATAAAAGACTGTAGAGGCTGCTCCGATTAACAACCTACAGTGGTCATCCATATTTCAGGACAGGGACCTCCTATGTCAGTAAACGCGGTTTCGAGTGATGAGTCACAACGACTTTACACCTTCCCAATGATACTGTCAAACTCTCTTTAAGCCCCCAATTAAATCATTTTCAAGTTTCTATTTATTAAGAGTTATCCAAATAAGACATATTCCCATTGGTATCGTCATACCAAGATTTGCAAATTGTAACCATGCCAATTTCATAGTTGGCATTAAACTCTTAACCCTCCTTTGAAAATCAAAGACTCATTTATGTTAAAAACATTTCGTTCAATGCCAACATCCAAGTCTTTCCAAGTTATAAGCATATAAAATGCAAAATCATTAGCTTTTAACCGGGATGGAAAGTTACCCTTTGTTCATCATTGAAATCAAAGTTTTTGAAAGACTCATAGATTTTTGAATCCATTATTTTTAGGAAAAACCATTTTCAAAATCATATGAGGAAATTCACCTATTCAAAACCAACAATCCAAATTCTGAAATCATAATAAAGTAATTTGAACACAATTAACAAGAGAGGAACATTTGTAATCAATTTTCAGGAAATCATCTCTCAACCCTTACCACAATTCATAATTTAGAAAATACGAATAACAAAATATAATATGAATCTTGTATGAATATTTTGAAGTAGGAAGTGTATAAACATACCTTTTGACGAAGAACTTAAGAAAGGGACCTTGAGAATTAACCTTAGATCTTGCTTCTTGAAGTGTTGGAGAAGAAGAGAAGAAGAGTTTGTCGTAACTTATCAAATCTCTTTGATTATAGATTTTGGGGGAAGTTAATAGTCACGGATTAGGGTTATAAGATGAGGAAAGGACAAAAACACCACTCTTAAAATGTGAAGAGAAGAGAAGACTTAAATAACTTAGGAGCCGATGCACGGTCTCGCAGCTGGAGCCTACATCGCATGACACTTCACGCGACCTTAACAGTGCTACTGACTATGTCGCGCGGTCATGCAGTTGATGTCCACTTCATGAGCCAGATCGCACAGGATCCGTAGTGCCTAGCAAATTGGGCATAACTTTTAGCACATAACTTGAATTAACGAACGGTCGAAGTGTTGGAACAAATGCTTCAAGACTTTTAATTTTCTTGGTATAAGACCACACAAAATCTTAATACTCCAGGAGTTCCTTATAACCTTAATTCACATCCAAAGATCTTCCCATAGTAAGAAATTATTTTCAGTATCTATCAAATATTAGAAATTATCAAGTTTGGAGTCTATATACATTTAAAGAACGACTCAGATCATAGTTTGGAAATTTGGGGTGTTACAATATCCCCTTGAAATCATTTGTCCTCGAATGAGAAGTTAAGACACGTATAGCACGATATATGTGTGGAATGTACAGTTGTACACTATCAATGGAACTCATGTTAAGACCTTAATCGCCAAAACCAATTCTTTTAGCACCACCGACCCAACATAGAACCTATGAACCCAACCATTATAGAGCTGCATCTAAGGATAAGCACGTCGATAGGAATACACAGTGATATAGATATAAGATTAGGATTGGTACCTTCGTTAGCCTCATCTTGATGAAGTGAATAAAAAAGGGTATCTCTACTTCATGTCCTCTAACGATTCCCAAGTATCTTCTTCTACCTTGTAAATTCCTCTATAATACTTTAACCGCAACTATTTTTTTATTCCTCAACTTCTGGACTTGACGATCTAGAGTTTCAATAGTACCTAAAAATCTTTTCTCACCTACCTCATGACACACAATAAGGGAACGAGACCTCATACTATATAAAGTTTTGAAAAGGGCCATTTGAATACTAGAGTGGTAGATATAGTTATATCCAAACTCAATTAGGGGTCTTCCAAAAAATCATTGACCCACGCCCTTAAGTTTAGCAACACTTTTCAACTATGTCTACCTCCCTTCATCATTTCCAACTTAGAAATAATTCACCATATCATCACTATAATCAGAAGAACTCAAGGTCTAATCAAGGAGTACTAGACTAATAGTATCAAGATCTGCGAATCTATAAATCACCATATTCAAGCCTAACATTACTACACCCACTTTATAGATCTATTAACCAAAAAGCAGCAACTTCAATCATTTTCATTGGATCTGCACCACATATCCACTTTCTAACAATTCCACATAACGACCGTTAATCTCACTCTTACCCTTTCATCTATAACTTTAGCTCAAAATTTTCACACGACAACCTTCCCACAGGAATATCTAGTACTCTCTTATCTATATCATTTCTCCCTCGCTTTAAAACACCACTATGTACCATCATACGATAAGGGAAGTCAATGAGGTATACAAGCTTCAAGAAATAGGAGTAATGCTGCTCAATTATGACTCATATTTTTTTGCACTACTCAAGGGAGGAGTAATATATGGTATAATAGGCACTTATACCTCCTCAATAAAATGCATAGAGAATGGATCATAGATGATCTTTCAAACATACATATAACATGACACGAGTTCTCAGGAAACGAGCATATCGGGAAACATAAGTTAATAGCTCATGAGAAGGGTAACACAAAGTTTTGGGATCCAAATATTAGGGTGAAACCATAGGTTACCATATGAGACATTTCCTCCTTGCTCAAGGAGTGAAGCATGAGTAAGAATTTGCATAAAGTGCTTGGGCCATAGACATAAGCACAAAATGAGTGTGTAAGACATGACCCACATTCCATCTTGGGCTTAGACATAATATGATACAGATTGATAACCTACTATAGAGTCAGGTTGTATAGAGTTGAGAATTACACGAGCCTCACATAATCATACTTGAATATCTGGAAGTTTAGAGGCTAGGGGAGCTTGTATCAATTGAGAATCATTATTGCCTTCAGTTAGCAGGTCAGACATGAACGTAGGTATGTACACTGTTAGGAATTTGCTTTTTCAACTGCACTTTTACTTTTACTGCATTATATTAGATAAGACTTGGTCAATTAGTTGTTAGCCATCTATTCCTATTATTTAGGAGAAGTTAGTGAGTTAGTTATATGCTAGTAGTGGGGTTACTGCTTTCTGTTCTTTATTCCAGTCTTATAAATGAAATCTGAAGACATCAATAAAAATGTTCTTCTACCAATATTCTTCTTGACTTCTCTGCTTTCTAAAACTCATACTACTAAAATTTACCAATAATCCGATTCTGGACCTCAGACATAATCATGGCTGAGAGGAACAAAACATAGGTAGAGTGTCTTCTTAAAAAGAAGTACAAGTGATACGTTAGAATAAGAAAGGATCCCTATGAAACTCATTATAGAACCCTCTATAAAATTCAAAGCCTGCCATGGCCTGGTCCAATACTTAATCAACTGTCCTTATCTCCAAGGTCACCATCCTAAGTTTATAAGCCTATTGTATTAACAGATCTATAAGCACAATACTCGATATGACGAGGAATTCTATACTTGGAAGCTACCAACTTCTTTCTAGGCCACCCCTTACAAAGACAGTATCTTTACCTATACCAATTATGTCATCATCCTAAAAATTAACTCTCATGCATGGGCATACACATTCCCTATTCTTTAACACTTAACAATTTATTTCCCACTCCTTAGTCTACTAGCATTAAACTTTTTTATCTCACATCCTTCCCATTAAAGGGATTTAGTGCTGTACAAAGGGCACACATCGTCCAACTATAATTTCCTCAATTCAACTCTAATGAGAACTATATAATAACCATGTAACCTTCTCCATAAGAAGCAAATCCAGCATACTACTAGGTACACATAGCATTTATAAACTTAAGATCTCATCTAATAGTATTATACCTTAGGTACAATATATTCTTACAAACTTAAGGCTCTTATTCACCTACAAACTTAGCCACAATTCACTGTTTCAACACTAGTCCTCACATAAATCATGCGCACGTACATATTAAAGATTCTCAAGAGATACACATTGAAACTATTTCTCACACCACATCTAGCCTAATAGATCCATTTCCACAAAGACTATTCTACCATCCTCAAGATATCATCTTTTTTTCCACCATCAACATCTATAGTTCAAACTTAATGTCTAGTACAAATCCTGGAATACTGATAGAATCTCCACATACTATACTAGTCCATCAAAATTTTGGTAACTAAATCTCTAATTTCATGCAACTATGGCCTACATACACATCTTTTTTTGCAACATCAGTACTATTGCACCTTAAATTTACTACACATGCACCTCCTCACTTATTAGATCGGCTTGCAAATACTAGAAAATAAATTGAGGATCACCAGTCCACTAATCCCATGATAAAGTAGTAAAACCTATCTTACACTCTATCTAATTATAATCTCTTAGCACATTCTTATTTTTCACATCACATCTATCTACTCATACATACATTTAAATCATACTTATAGTTATAAGCAACAAGAAGTTCTTCCCCAAAACCACCAATTGAGCTTAACATTTGTAAATTCTTAACCACCCTGTCTTTCCATTAACCACTCATGTTTGTTCTTCAAGAACTCCTTCCTTATTTCAAATAAACTCCAAAAACATCACAAGGAACTACCCTTTTTCTATGAACTATCATAAAATTTTCTAATAGTGCTAGACATAACCAACACAATAAGTATGTACCACCTTCATCACTCAATTAATGGGGACAATACTCTCGCTATTTTGTCCAATCAATTCCTATTCCCACTCTCAGACTTCTAAACATATGACTCCACATCTCAAGCTCTAGGGTCATCTCACTGCTCATGGGTCACAACACCCTAATTTATATTTTATACCGGGTGAAAATACTACCTCCATATTAAGATACATATATTATTTTAAGTTGGCATATAAAAAAAATTATGAGAGCACCTGGACACCCATCCTACCATAGCTTAAATGCATGATTCACGAAAATAAGGGTATACACTTGAACCAATAAACTTTGATGCACTAATGGACTCCTCTAAAGCTGTAGTGCGAGTTTCGTACCCATTTTGATGACTAAATATGAAAGAATATCACCATTATAAATATATGCTTTAAACACGTCCATTACTTCAAAAATTAAGGCATAGTCAACAAAATTAGAGTAAAGAAGGAAGTCTCGATGAATTTATCACAAACAACTCGATTGCAAGATCAGGAATATGAAAAAATGAGAAACATTTCTTAAATGTATCATACCTTCCTCATTATAAGTGAAGAGAAGAGAAGACTTAAATAACTTCGGAGTCGGTGTGCGGTCGCACAGCCGGAGCCTATTTCGCGTGACCTTAATATTGCTACTGACTATGTCGCATGGTCGCGCAGCTGATGTCCACTTCGCATGGCGGATTGCACAGGACCCGTAGTGCCTAGTAAAATGGGCATAACTTTTAGCATATAACTTAAATTAACGAACTGTCGAAGGCGTTGGAACAAAGGCTTCACGAACTTTCATTTTCTTGGTGTAAGGCCACAAAATCTTAATATTCTAGGAGTTCCTTATAAACTTAATTCACATCCAAAGATCGTCCCATTGTAAGAAATTATTTTTAATATCTATCCAATATTATAAATCATCGAGTTTAGAGTCTATACACATTTAAAGAATGACTTGGACCATAGTTTGAAAATTTGGGATGTTATAATAAATAAGGTACTTAGGCATTGCTGTAACGTGTACTACTTATTAGTGCCTGTTAAACTTCTTATTTACTCATACCTTTAGTAAATGAGAATTACTAGAATGGGGATTCAACTGATTATGAAATGTAAATATAGTCACCTAATAAACGTGGGCTAGCAGAAAAATAGGGATTAAAGAAAAAGTAATACAAATGTAGGAAAAGAAATTACAACTAATTAATTTCAAAATGCAACTTCTTACAATGATATTTTTAGAGTAGCTCAATCTTATAGGGGGTATTTTGACATTTCAACTTTCAACTTTTTTTGGTCCCACTTTTAATAATATATGATAAAAGAGCGTATCCACCCTCACAACAGACTTTAAGATGATATGTGTAAGCGTATTTGAGAATGAAATTGCATCAGTTAAGGGTTTCCACACTTAAAAAAAAAAAAACTTGGGCATGTGTTCTCCAACGTGCTTTTGGTAAAATGCTATGGTCTGACTGTTCTTACTAGATATGGATAAATTTCACGTCCTCTAAGCTCAGCCCATCAGATATAATTATTCCTTAAGATGTTGTTTCCACAGTACCAAGCTTGTGATTCATGAGAATGATATGTATGCATGATCATAGTAAAAAAAGTAAAAGGTATATATGAATGTCATTTTGACCATGAAAATCATAGGCTGCAAGTCTTGTGATTAGAGATGTGTATCCAATTAAATAAGTTTAAACAAGTCATATGATCATGTAAGAGTCCACAAAAAATGGGTGTGGTGATTAGAGATGTATGAAGAAGACTTGTGATTATATAATTAACATCCTTAGAACAGTGTTTGAGAAAGCATAAGTATGTTGTAAGGATGTCACTTGCTATGTGTGGTTATACAATCAACATACTTAGAATAAGCATGTGATCATGTATGAGTACATAAATTGGGGGTGGCAATCAACAATGTGTGGTTGAACAACATGTGATCATCCTTACAACATACTTACGCTTTCTCAAACATTGTTCTAAGGATGTTGATTGTATAACCACAACTCTTCCTCATACATATGTAATCATCACACCTAATTTATGTGGACTCTAACATGATCATATGACTTGTTTAAGCTTATTTAATTGGATAAATTTAAAAAATATAATTTATTATTAATTAATTATTGTCCTTTTTAAATTCTACTAGTTTTGGTCTATATATAAGTGTCATATTCTAGTAGGTGCAGTATCAACAATGCTTTAACATAGATATAAACCTGAATATACCTTACTAATGTCAGAGTGTAAATCTCATTGGTCACACACACACCACACACATAGAGATGCATCGATTGTATAAGGGGTCAATATATTTTGGCAACCAGTACATAATTTGATATACAAATTTCAACAGTAACATATGATTTTTTGATATTTCTTTAAGTAAATATTTCGATATACAAATTTTACAACGGTAATAAAAGTTCAAATTGCTACTTTTTCAACAGTAACATCTGATTTTTTGATAATTCTTTAAGGGGTAGTTTGGTAGAGTGTATTTTCAGAAAATGTTTGTATTAGTCATTTTTGAGTTGGTTATACTTAGATTATTTCTTATGGATAGTTTGATTTGGTGCATTAAAAAAGCATGCATATAATAATAATACACATGCATTAAAATACACAACTTCAGATCATGACTTTTTTTTTACAACACTTTCTTCTTTAATCATTCTAATTAATGCATTAAAATCATTGCATCACGAATACCATGAATTTTCATATATTAATAATACACAGTTTAATAGAGAACGGGTGGACTCGGTAATAAACATCAATAGATAGCGTACAAAATGTATGCCATCTTTTGATTGATCTATATTAGATCATGACTAATTACGATAATAGCTGGCACTAAATTGACCAAAATGTTGGCAGCAAAAAAAACAGTAGTTTGATTACAAAAACAAATTCTATCAAGCTTGTTTAAGATTTGTTGTTGTTGACACATGTAGTTCTCTTGTGTCCGGTTCTCTTACAAATTGAACATTTGACACCTTTTCTTGTTTTTCTTCCTAGCTTGGTATCGACAAGAGGCGGAAGAATCTTCACATTAGCAATTCTTCTGGCACACACCATTTCGACTCGAGAGGGACAACATTAATAGAATCCATGTATGCAAGAATGTATGCTTCAACTTTATACAAAGGCAAAGAGTACTCATAGATGCTCATACCATACGCATTGCCATGCTTCGATCGCAAATCGACCATCGCATGAGCACAAGGTATCTTGATCAAGTCATAGTCCCTACATAAACATGACTTTTCCAGTAGGTCCACATAGGCAGTAACACCCGCACCGAACACGGTAAATTGATTGCCGTCTCTGGTTACATTCTCCACATACAAGGAGTCGTCATCGATCAGTTTTTTTCTTGCGATTTTTTCGGCAGCCGGCACCATTTGATTACCCATTGATTTGAGGATATATGCATGCCTCTCCCTAAACAATTCTCCAAACCTCTTAGCAATCGAATTAAATATAGATGCCACGGGATACTCTCTTTTGTCTATCAACATAACATTGAGTGACTCGGCGATATTTGTGGTCATCACATCATATCTATTGCCAGGAAAATGTGCCCTGCTCCACTTCTCAAAATCAATATCATGCTCAAGGACGACAGCTGCCGCGGGGCATTTGTTCTTGAATTCTACAAAATGATTGTCAAACTCCTCCAAAGAATAAAACTTTGCCGCATTGTAGTAAAGATAGAGGGAATCTCCACAATGATAATTTACGCGGAGATTTTCACCAAGGTGCCTCATACAATATCCGTGGTGAGCATGATTGTAAACGTTCACAATACCGTTGGCGATACTCCTGTGTCTATCAGAGATAAAACACAAATCTGGTTCATTGATCACAATCTCCTTCAACTTCTCAAAGAAGAATGTCCAAGATGCATCATTCTCTTTGTTCACGACACAAAAGGCAATTGGATAAACATGATTCTCCGTATCTTGTGCAACAGCGCTCAACAACACGCCCTCGTATTTACCATGTAATGAGTGCCATCAACCGCAATTACCTTTCTTATGTGGGCAAATCCCCTAATGCAAGCACCGAAGACCAAAAAATAATACATGAACCTGTTACTATCCTTGTTTACCATGATACAACCAACATTAAGTGTCTCGAACATGTAAGAAAAAGTCGGTAAGCATGAATATCCGTTCTCCACTGTCCCTCAGACCATTTTCTTGGCAACCACACCACCCTTCCAACATTTCCAATAGCCTGGACTACAATGAAAATAATTAAACATAGCTCTTTGAATCTCTTTAACATTTGGACCTTTGCCATCACGATACATATTTACACAAAGTGAAGCAATGACTTTGATTGAAAATTTTCTATGGCTACTGTTGGCATGTTAAACGCCACAACTATGTTCGCCAATATACTTGTAGATACGAAATATATTCGAACACTTATATTTCCTCGCCCACAACATCCATGCACAGTTGCGAGATACACATTTCACTTTTAAGTATTTAGTACAACTCTTCACAGTAACAAAATCAAAAGACTTCTTTGTCATCGCTTCGGCTAATAACAATTGCAACTCATTCTTGTTACTGAAAGTTTGGTTTATGAATAAATTAGTTTCATCGGAGAAGGAATGGTTGGATTGTGATCCCAATTCCTGTTCTCCCTGCATTTCTTCACAACATTCGGGTTTGGGATCTTACACATCTACTGGCTGTTTTTCCACATTAGTTGAATCATCATGTATATTCATTGAATGATCACCCAAGCTCTCATTTGAATTATCACCCAAGCTCTCCTTTGAATGATTACCCAATCTTTCATTTTCAATCGAATCATTGTCGCCGTTAAATGAATTCGTTGGTTTAATTGGAGGCCTTGCATTGACGTTTATCCTCAATGTAGGCCTAGAGCCATCAATACCAATATCTAACATGTACAAGCTCACGTGCCTATCCTTTTTTATGAATGTGGGATGCATTTTTCCCCTCCCATTCATTTGATAGCTAATCACCAAGTCATTTTGCTCGCAAGTTAACTCACAGGCCTCAAGTACGCTTGCAATCATATCGTCATATGAACCATTGCGACGCAATGCAATGGAAACTGTCGTCTTACTAAAATATTTCCAATTCCAGCTTTTGGGAGTCTCCTCCCATACTCCCATATAATCACCACCAGCAACAACAAATTCAGCTACTGCCATTATAGACTACAAAGATAGATACTAGATTACAGTATCAATCGTTAACGATCGATGAAGTACGACTTTCGTACAAAAACGCGACTAAATGAGATCGTGGTTCAAAATTCAGCTCCTGCAATGGCGAAACTTATTTTTAATGCTTTTAAACTACTAAAATGTATCTATAATGAGTTATCAAGTGATTATTATGAAAGATTTCTCAAATTTCTAAAATGGCGGGAAACTAATTTTGAAGCTTGGTTTTTGAAAGAAAATGGAGTAAATATGAAAATGGAGTAAGAGATGATGATGATTTACCTTGGAAATGGATATTATGGTGCAAATAAATATATTATTCCATATTTATTGGAGGGGGGACCAAAGTGGAGATATGAAAACTTAGGGAGGTCTTTTGTATGTCCCAAGTAGGGCTCATGGATGATGTCATTAATAGTGGCTATATCACTAATTTTTCAAAACTTGTGACTTAATGTCACATTAAGCCTTTAGAGTGACTGTTTTTCCAACTCTCCCATGTTACTTTCAAAGCCCTTAGGCCACATTTCATTAACTATGCAGATTCCTTTGAAAATGATTGCACATTTGGAAAAATAATCCATCATGATATGGTATGACTAGTCTTTTAAAAGGTGCGGGTGTGAAATGAGACGTTTTACCTGATAGCTGACGAAACATAAGCCTCGAGGCAATAGGGCGTAAGCCCCGTGAATCTTTAAACATTACTCCCTCGGTTTTTAAAAAGAATGATCTAGTTTGATTTGACATGGGATTTAAGAAAATAAGGAATACTTTTCAATCTTGTGGTCCTAAATTAATGTTATGTCAAATGTACCAAAATGTCCTTTAATCTTGTGTCCTTAAATATGCCGCGTGGAAAACTGAAACTAAAGTATTGCCAAAAAAGGAAAGAGGTGATTCTTTTTTAAATAAACTAAAAAGGAAAGTTGATCATTCTTTTTGAAGCAAAGGGGGTAATATTTTATAAAATAAAGAAATAATAAAAAGTTACATAGAAATTATAGAATATTCAAAAAAATATGTAAAATAATTGGAAATGCATGTAGAACTGCTTCATCTTAAAACGTTAGTCAAAATTAATAATTGCCTAATAAATAAATAAACAGAAAGGCTAATTAGGCTCTCATAAAAACAATTGGTCATCTCAAAAGGCTAATTAGGCTTTAATAAAAAAAAATTAAGTAAAAGTTTGTAAAATAACTTATTTTTAAGTCACATATTTATAATTAGTTTTTTTTTTCTTTTCTAAATTTAACTTCTTTTTTTCTTTAAATTACAAAAGTATTATTATCGTTTAATTATTCTTTAAACTACAAAAGTATTATTATCGTTTAATTATTTTTTAAACAGATTTTCAGATATCATTATCCTTTAAATATTCTTTAAACAAATTTTCAAATTATAAAATTATTATTATCATTATTATTTATTCTTAATCAGTTTCCTATATTTAGGAATTCACTACGTTTCTTTACGAAACTCAAACTTCAAAAGATGATAACATTTTTTTTCGCAAAATAAATATTTAGTTCTCTTTTCTAAATTTATTTATTTGTTTATTTTTGGTTAATTTAAGATACATGTTTAAAATATTAAATTATTTTTTGAATTTAAAAATTGTTGAATTTTTGTAGTGTTGACATGAGGCATTTTTTAACTCTCCTATTATATATAGATAGATTATTATTATTATTATTATTATTATTATTATTATTATTATTATTATTATTATTATTATTATTATTATTATTATTATTATTATTATTATTATTATTATTATTATTATTATTATTATTATTATTATTATTATTATTATTATTATTATTATTATTATTTTTAATCAGTTTCTTATATTTTAGGAATCCACTACTTTTCTTTAAGAAACTTAAAAAATGCAAAAGATGATAACATTATTTTTTCACAAAATAAATCTTTTATTCCTTTTCTAAATTTATTTTTTTCTACTTCTTCCATTATATATAGATAGATTATTATACTTTATTTTTAATCAGTTTCCTATATTTTAGGAATCCACTACTTTTCTTTACTAACCTCAAAATTTAGAAGATGATAACATTTTTTTTTCGCAAAATAAACATTTTGTTCCTTTTCTAAATTTATTTATTTCTTTTTGGTTAATTTAAGATACATATTTAAAAGATTAAATTATTTTTTTAATTTTAAAATTGTTGAATTTTTGTAATGTTGCCACGTGACACTTTTTACCTCTCCTTTTATATATAGATAGATTATTATTGCTCCAAAACCTTAGATGCAAGACTTTCACATCTTTCAGATTCTACAAAGATGTCTTCATTATTATTATTATTATTATTATTATTATCATTATTATCATCATCATCATCATCATTATTATCATTATTATCATTATTATTTATTTTTAATCAGTTTCCAGTATTTTAGAAATCCGCTACTTTTCTTTAGGAAACTCAAAAAAAATCAAAAGATGATAACATTTTCTTTTCACAAAATAAATATTTTGTTCCTTTTCTAAATTTATTTATTTCTTTTTGATTAATTTAAGATAAATATTAAAAAGATTAAACTAGTTTTTAAGTTTTAAAATTGTTGAATTTTCTTAGTCTTGATATATGGCAATTTTTACCTGATCTTCTATTATATATAGATATATTATTATAATTTATTCTTAATCAGTTTCCTATATTTTAGGAATCCACTACTTTTCTTTACTTAACTCAAAATTCATCAGATAACGTACTTTTTTTCACAAAATAAATATTTTGTTCCTTTTCTAAATATGTTTTTGCTTTTACCTCTCCTATTGTATACCTCTCCTAAGTTTTTTTTATTTCTTTTTGGTTAATTTAAGATATATATTTAAAAGACTTAAATTATTTTTTGAATCTTAAAATTGTTGAATTTTTGTAGTATTGACATGTGGCACTTTCAACCTCTCCTATTATATATAGATAGATTATTATTATTATTATTATTATTATTATTATTATTATTATTATTATTATTATTATTTATTCTTAATTAGTTTTTTATATTTTAGGAATCCACTACTTTTCTTAACGAAACTCAAAATTCAAGAGATGATAACATTTTTTTTCGCAAAATAAATATTTTGTTCCTTTTCTAAATTTATTTGTTTCTTTTAGGTTAATTTAAGATACATATTTAATAGACTTAATTTTTTTTAAATTTTAATGTTGTTGAATTTTTGTAGTGTTGACATGTGACACTTCTTATCTCTCCTATTAAATATAGATAAATGTTGATCAACTTTACAAATTTTCTTTTTTATTAAACTAATAAGGGGCTACACGTGAGATCATCTTCGTCACACGCTGCCTACATACCCCAAAACAAATCCTAAAAAGGGATAAGCCCACACATTTCTTTACATATATTACAAATCATATTTTATTATGGATCTATCTATTAGTCAGTACCCACTACCCTTCCACAAGTTTCATTCTCTACTTCCTTCAGAACTGGCAATTGCCTCACAAATTTACGATTGCTGATCTTGAACGTTATCGTCTGGATTGGTTTGTGTAGAAGGGACATTGAACCACTTTCTTCTTCCATGGCTTTGATGTGTTGACTACTTTGGATGAATTCTGCAGAAAAGGATTGTTCAAGAGCAGATTAGCAGTCAAACGTAAGCTGGGATTCTTCACAAGACATCTCTTCAAACATTGAATTCTGAAACTTGGGTTACTCAAATGCAATTTTGTGCAACACATGATAATCATTTTGTAAGAATTATTATTAATTATTTCTTACTTATGGCCCAAGTTTACTTGTATCCAAGTAATACCATAAATAATATTTAATAAGGAATAGATCTCGTCCGTACATTGGTTATTTGATGGACGTACCAGATTAAGTCTTAACCTCTATAAATTGGTCCTCCCCTCCACCTATTAGGGTTACCACATATTCTCTACATTAACTCCATCGCTGACGGTTGTGGTAACATAAAGTTATGGCAAGGAGGTAGAAACCAATTTACGACTAACGCTTTCGCTTCTCTCTGTGATTATGTCTATCGCATCAGGTATGTGCCCCTAACGATCTCTATGTAAGATTATCGTGTTCAAAATCCTGATATGATGTATTAAAGTATTTAATCTTATATGTGGCATTCGATCCTTGATTGTTTGAACGGATAATCTTCAAAAATTATATAACCGCATCAGCCTTGGTGAAGTGATAAAGAATAGTCACTATCCATCACCCTTATAGAATTCAGGAATGATTGCCTCTCCCTAAGAATGAATTGCTAAGATTTGATTAATCAATATACACTAAGGCATAGGCAATCAACAATTATGGGCCTTATGGGAAAGGATAAGTGGTCGGCATAAAAATTATGCAATACTTTTACATGTTAATAGCTGAACTACAGTGGTCTGAAGGAATTATGCGACATCCACAATAGCCACCATAAATAAATAATTATGTTTTGTTTTAGATTGCACAAATTCTGAAAAACTTTAATCTTCCCATAATGTAATAATTATGTTTTATTTTAGATTGTGCAATAAATTAAAGTGGTTATTATACTACGCAATACATAATATGTGTATAGTTAGTGCAATATAGTTTGTTAGTCACCAAAGTGACCAAACTAGAGGAATTAACGTCTACACATATAATTTTTATAATCACTTGACATATGTGGATTAATACAATTCATTATTTATTGGCATATTCAGTATTCCAAAAGAGACTTGAGTCTGGTTTTTCAACCGAATGCATGTATTATGTTTCTATAGTTTTTTAGTCACCAAAGTGGTCAAACTAAAATGTATAAAATTATACATATGTCCGAAGTTTTATGATATTATGTATGCATTTGTACTTATATAGTTTGTTAGTCACCAAAGTGGCCAAACTAGAGAAATTAGCGTCTACACATATAATATTTATGATCACTTGATGCATGTATTATATTTCTATAGTTTGTTAGTCACCAAAGTGGCCAAACTAGAGAAATTAGCGTCTACACATATAATATTTATGATCACTTGATGCATGTATTATATTTCTATAAAATTTTTATGATATTATGTGTGCATTTGTATTCATGTAGTTTGGTAGTCACCAAAGTGGCCAAACTAGTATGGTTAAGAAAAATATGCATTCATAAAATTGTCATTTATCTATGAAGGTTAATTAAATGCCTATATTGAAAAATAAATAGATAAATTAATTTTCACTATTGTTAGAACTTAGGAATTTACCCAAAGGTGAATCTATCATTCTACGAATAGTGAAATTATGAGGTAAATTAATAATTTTTAGTCAAACATATATTGTATATCCAAAGATATCATATATATTTGATTAAAAATATTCAATCACCTATTAAAGATAAAAATGACAATTAAATTATGATAATATGTCGTAGTATCTACCCAAAGGAGAATTACGATATATTTTTATCGCTTTAATGAATTCACAGTATTTTCTGATTTTGTGAGCATGTATATCTATTTTGCAGTTATTTCTCTTCATTCACATGCTTCGTCTGTTACTCTGTTCAATGGAATGAACTTCTCTGAATGACATGAACAAGTCCAGTTCCACTTAGGTGTGATGGATCTTGACTTGGCTCTGTTGAATGACAAACCTACTGCCATTACTGATAAGAGTAGTGAGGATGAGAAGTCTTTTCATAAATCATGGGAGCGCTCTAAAAAATTAAGCCTTATGTTTATGTGAAGTTGCTAGAAACATTAAGAGTACTATTCCACAAACAGAAAATGCCAGGGAATACCTGAAGTTAGTGGGAGAACGTTTTCATTCTGCTGATAAGTCTCTCGCTGGTACACTAATGGCTGAACTCACGACCATGAAGTTTGATGGGTCGCGCAGTATGCAAAATCATATCATCAAGACACTAACATTGCATCAAGACTTTCCACCTTGGGGATGAAAGTGGATGACACCTTCTTGGTTCAATTTATTTTGAACTCATTGCCTCTTGAGTATGGACCATTTCAAATTAACTATAACACTATTAAGGATAAGTGGGATGTTAGTGAATTGTCTAGTATGCTTACTCAAGAGGAGTCAAGACTTAAGAAACAATGAGGTCATTCCATTAACCTCATGGGTCAAGGAGCTGGTAAAGGACTTAAAGCAAAAGCCAACAAGTTTAAGAAAAAGAAAGCACCTGCTAAAGTTCCACAGGATGCTCATAAGGAACTCAAGGGTGATGTGTGTCGTTTCTGTAAAAAGGAAGGACACTATCAAAAAGATTTCCTGAAATGTAAAGCTTGATTTGAAAGAAAGGTACACTTAGTGCCTTTGTATGTTTCGAATCAAATTTCGTAGAAGTTCCTAATAATACTTGGTGGCTTGATTTTGGTGCAACTACTCATGTATCCACTATGGTGCAGGGATTCACTACGATCCAAACTACAAATTCAAATAGGGATTTCTTGTTCATGGGAAATCGCATGAAGGCTAAAATTGAAGGCATGTGGACTTATCGTTTGATCTTGGAGATTGGACATCACCTTGATCTGTTATAGACTCTTTATGTTCCTTCAATTTCTAGGAATTTGATTTCTCTTTCAAGACTTGATGTTTCTGAATTTGATTTTAAGTTTGGACATGGTTGTTTCAATTTATATAAGAATACTATTTTATAGTTTTGGTGTTCTTATTAATGGTTTATATAGATTGAAACTCGATAATAATTTTTCTGAATCCCTGCTTACTATTCATCAAAATGTTGGAATTAAACGTAGTTCACTAAATAAAAGTTCTGCTTATTTGTGGCATAAATGTTTGGGTCATGTATCCAAAAAAATGATTAAAAAGATTAGTAAAGAATGAAATTCTTTCGAATTTGAATTTTGTTGATCTTGATATATGTTTGGATTACATTAAAGGAAAGCAAACCAAACACACCAAGAAAGGTGCCACAAGGAGCACTCAGCTTCTTAAAATTACACACACTGATATTTGCGGACCCTTGATATTCCATCTTTAGATGGAGAAAAATATTTTATCACCTTTATCGATGACTTTTAACGTTATGGATTTATCTTTTTTGTTGAAATAAAAAATCTCAAGCAACGGATGCTCTCAAAGTGTACGTTAATGAGGTTGAAAGACAATTAGATAGGTAAGTGAAAATCATTAGGTTCGATAGAGGTGGTGAATATTATGAAAAGTATAACAAATCAGAACAATGTCCAGGTCCATTTGCAAAATTACTTGAGAATGGTGAAGTTAGTGGGAGTGTTGAACGACAAAGTGTGGAAATTAATGAGGTAACGGTAAATATTTCATTGCCCATGAATGTACCTACTTCCGCACCAATCACAAATGTTGTTCCTCTTGTTGAAGAGCACTTTAACAATGTTGAACAACATTTGGGTGAAACACTTCAAGAAGGAACTAACTCACAAGTATCTGACACAAATGAACCACAAATAGTGCCATTAAGAAAATCTCAAAGAGAAAGAAAATCGGCCATTTCAGATGATTATGTGATTTATTTGCAAGAGTCAAATTTTAACATTGGAATTAATAAAGATTTGGTTTCATTTTCACAGGCCATAGAAAGCACTGAGTCTGATAAATGAATTGATGCCATGAATGAAGAGTTAAAATCCATGGAATACAACAAAGTCTGGGATCTTGTTCAATTACCAGAAAGTTCTAAAAGAATCGGGTGTAGATGGGTCTTCAAGACCAAACGCGATTCTAATGGTAATATTGAACGATATAAAGCCAGACTTGTTGCAAAGGGATATACTAAAAAAAAGAGGCATTGATTATAAAGAGACCTTTTCACCAGTCTTAAAGAAAGACTCATTAAGAATTGTTTTGGCTTTGGTTGATCATTATGATTTAGAGTTACATCAAATGGATGTGAAAACTGTCTTTCTTAATGGAGACCTCAAGGAGGATGTTTATATGGACCAACTAGAGGGTTTCGAAATTAAAGGAAAATATCAAATGGTGTGTAAGCTAAAGAACTCAATACATGGAATCAAACAAACCTCACGACAATGGTATATATAGTTTAATGATACCATAACATCTTTTGGATTTAAGGAGATTACAGTTGATCGGTGTATATACCAAAAGATCAATGGGAGTAAGTTTTAATCCTGTATATTGATGACATTTTACTTGCTGCTAATGATTTAGGCATATTGCGTGAAACGAAAGACTTTCTCTCTATGAACTTTGAAAAGAAAGATATGGGTGAGACATCCAATGTGATAGGGATAGACATATTCCGTGATAGATCACAAGGATTATTGGTACTGTCTCAAAAGGCTATATCGAAAGAGTTCTAGAGAGATTTAACATGAACAATTGTTCAGCAAAAATAGTTCCTATTCAAAAAATGGGACAAATTTAATCTCATCCAATGCCCAAAGAATGATGTAGAACGAAAATAAATGAAATTAATTCCTTCATCTTCTATTGTTGGAAGTTTGATGTATGTTCAAACTTGCACAAGACCGGATATTAGTTTTGCGGTCGAAATGCTAGGAAGATATAGTTTTGCGGTCGGAATGCTAGGAAAATATCAAAGTAATCCTAGAATTGATTAATAAAAAAAAATGCAAACAAAGTTTGTGGCATGTTATGAAGCCACAATTCATGCATTATGGCTGTGGAACTTCATTTTAGGACTTGGGGTTGTCGACACCATTACCAAGCCGCTGAAAATTTATTGTGATAATGCTGCAACAATATTCTTCTCCAAGAACGATAAGTACTCCAAATGTGCCAAACATATGAAATTAAAGTACTTTACTAGTTAAGGAAGAAGTTCAGATACA
>NW_006238931.1:2714953-2719741 GCF_000226075.1 Solanum tuberosum | reverse complement strand
CTCGCATTAGTAGTTTGTTATATTGTGGTATGTATGATGGACATTATAGAAGAGATTTATTATACGCGCAACTAATGTTTATGAAATATTAATGTTATATGGTCATTGGGCCAAGTGGGAGAATGTAAGAATTATTATTAATTATTTCTTACTTATGGCCCAAGTTTACTTGTAACCAAAGTAATACCATAAATAATATTTAATAAGGAATAGATCTCGTCCGTACATTGGTTATTTGATGGACGTACCAGATTAAGTCTTAACCTCTATAAATTGGTCCTCCCTCCACATATTAGGGTTACCACATATTCTCTACATTAATTCCATCGCTGACGGTTGTGGTAACATAAAATTAGGGTAAGGAGGTAGCAACCAATTTACGACTAACGCTTCCGCTTCTCTCTGTGATTATGTCTTCCGCATCAGGTATGTGCTCCTAACGATCTCTATGCAAGATTATCGTGTTCAAAATTTCTGATATTATGTATTAAAGTCTTTAATCTTACACATCTTCGTCCCATATAGCGGTGTGGTGTCCCCGTAACCAGCCCATATACAGTGCAGCCAAGAGCCCAAATAATTTCACAATGTGCCTCTCTTCCACAATAATTTCTGCCATTGGAAAGAAAGAATGATGAATTGGTGTGCAATGTTGCTTGCTGGTAGCATACTAATGAAAAGATTTGAGTTGAATTGGATGGGAGGTTTCTGTGCATAGTATACTATTTTAATTTTGTTTACAGGTTTGTACCATATTTTTTATTTTGTAATGCAAATCTTGTACACGATTAATTCCTATATTCCCCTTATGCTATTCCAATTTTAATTTGGTTTAAAGATTGGTTTCCTATTTTTACACGTCCTAGTTCCTACACTATTCTTCTCCATTTTCCTATTTATGTAGGGATTAACTTAATTTTGTTTCGTTTTTTCCTATTTCTTTAGGGATTAACTTAATTTTATTTCGTTTTTCCTATTTCTTTAGGAATTAACTTGATTCTATTTCTTTTTTATTTTCTAATTGAATTCCTAAATAAGATAATTTGTAAAATAAATTAATCAAATTAAAGAGCATAATATCAAGGAGGGAAAATCAATGAGGTTGTAATTTCTTTTTCATTAACAATAATAAATAGATTTTAAAAAGATGTTATGAAGACATCAAAATAAAGAGTTAACTATAGTTTTAAAAGAGAAAAGGCCTCATAAATTCCTCAAAATTTAGAGTCTATATACCTCTCATTACAAAAATAGTTATAATTATTTCCTTCTTTCCACCATTTAACAATTTATTTTACAACAAATAATTGCAATGGAAGAAAGATTTGTTAAGAAATTAGAGAAGAAATATGAAATTAGGGTTCTAAATGGAGAAGAAGGCATCAATTTAAAGGGAGGGTGCTTTAGCCAAGTCGGTTGTTTGGTGGACAACTATAAACACAATTTTTTGACACGTCAGATGCCAAGTAGGATCTAGTGGTAGTCCGTCAAAAGGATGGGTATTTGTGGTCCTTTAGATTGACGGGGAGGGGGGGGGTGGGGACATCTTTTAATACCGAAAACAAAAAGGATAATATGTACACCATTTCAGATAGTTCAAGGGTAATTTTGACTATTTTCTGTATTTTTAGTGAGCCTGGTTAGGAACTTGTCACCAAATACCTAAATGGAAGTAATTTTACCTCTTAGGGAGAGTAAGGACCTCTTCGAGTTGTCTAATATTTCTAGCATTCAGATTCTAATGGTTTGGATATTGGGTTCCACCTAAAGGATACACTGATTCTTTCATTAGCATGTTGTGGCATTAATTCCCTTAAATACTGCTTGTATCTTCTGTGTATACATAGTCTTCTTCCTGTTCAAAAAAATTCTGCTTTTTTGTACCTTTCAGATATTGCGTGTTGGGCTATTATGAAGATTCACCAGTGGATTTGTGTTGTGAAGAATGTGATATTGTCAAATGGATAATGTCTTCATCACATGGACTAGAAAATGTGCATTCTGAGGGATCCTCTGCAAAGATTTGTTAGAGTACTTTGCAACCAAAGAAACATAGTAAGTTTCCTCGTGGGAATTATATTAACTAGGAAAAAGGAAGTAAGGTTTCGGCAAAGCGAGATATTTACCTGTTAAAGAAGCACTTGGTCTGTTATCAGGCATCAAGAAATATGGATCTCCACTGATAAATACTATCTCTGCTCAAGAGTTGTGTCAACCAAATCCATGGCAATCGTGACTCGAGGAAATTTTAGCAATTATAGAGTTCAATTCAAATTCTTTTCCTGAGAAGACCGCAGTGCAACAGTCTTTAGGATCAGTAGGATACACGTAACCTCAGAATCTTCAAAATGCCAAAATCACTGAACATAGAAAAAAAATACAATTATCTAAAGGTTAAGTGTTCACCAACATCTTTTGTATTCATTACTTAGTTAATTTGAAGAGGACAAATCAAATCAACTAATGAATGCAAAGGATGGTGGTGAACTCCTAACCTTTAGATAATTGTATTGTTTTTTGCTCTGTTCAGTGATTTTGGCATTTTGAAGATTTTGAGATTTTGTGTATCCCGTTGATCCTAAAGATCGCTGCACTGCGCTCTTTTCAGGAAATGAATTTGAATTTTTAACTCTATGATAAAATTCGCTCGAGTCACGATTGCCATGGATTTGGTTGACACAACTCTTGAGGACATAGTATTTATCAATGTAGATCCATATTTCTTGATGCTTGATAACAGACCAAGTGCTTCTTTAACAGGTAGATATCTCACTTTTCCGGTCCTTACCTCCTTTTTCCTAGTTAATATGATTCCCACGAGGAAACTTACTGTAACATTTTGCAATTTGAAATAGTTAGGAAGAAGCTAATAATTTGAAATAGTCATTTTTGGAAAGAATGAAAATCTGGAAATTTACACAAGTTAGGCAAAAGGTGAGTTTTTGGTCAACTTCAAATGAACATAACTCCTAGCTCAGAATGAGTTAGGTGTATTTCTAGGTATGGTTGGAAAGCTCTTGGAACGATATTTCCAACGCCGCCAAGATTGCATGAATCCGAGTTCGTATGAGTGAGATACCCCCATTGGAAGTTGGGCAGTTCAAATAAGGAAATGTCCAATCCGGATTTTTGAAGGGTATTTCAATCTTTTCCTTATCCAATTAATTAAATTCATTTTAGTGAATTAATTAAGGGTCTAAACTGAACTTGGTCAGTTTTACGCTTTTGGAAAAGAGTTAGGGTTTTAGAGAAGAGGAAAGAAGAGGAGAAAAGAGAAGGAGAAAAGAGAAGGAGAAACAAGGAAATCGTCAAGTTCGTCGAGTTTCGCTTGTGGATTTCGTCGGGGGTGATCCCTACAAGGTATATGAGATCACATAGCGTTGGGTTAGTTCACCCACACGCCAATCATGATTCAATTTCAGCGAAGTTATTAGATTTGAAAGTAAATCCTCGAGTTC
Organism: Solanum tuberosum; assembly: GCF_000226075.1. NCBI lineage: Eukaryota > Viridiplantae > Streptophyta > Magnoliopsida > Solanales > Solanaceae > Solanum > Solanum tuberosum. The sequence continues at coordinate 2,716,283 of NW_006238931.1, read as the reverse complement.
TTGATAAATTTCGTTTGAATTCTTGTGGGTTGTGTTGATTGGAGTTTCTTGAGATTGATTCACGTTTTTAGTTGTGTTTTGAGTAGAATCTGATGTACTTTGATCATATAATCGGTACTAAGTGTTTGGGGAAAGAATCCATGGAGTTTAGAGGGTTTAGAGCTGAAATACAAAGAAGAAATTTTGTCCGACAAAATTTGGTAGTGGTGGCGCGTCGCGGAGCCAATCTCCAGAATTGGGAAAATTTGTTTCGCATCGCGGAGCCGTCACGGAGCGTTCTGCCTCAAAATTCAATTTTGAAACTAAATTTTAAATGTCTCTCTGCGTCGTGGACCTACCCTCAAATATTGATATTTTGGTATTTTCTCATGTTTAGCTATCAAAAATCATTCCTAAACATCATGGGATCCTTCCAATCACAAATCACAATCCTTGAATCCATAATTCAATTCAAGGACCAGTTAAGAGTCAAGTCAAGAGCAGTTAAGATCAAAGTCAAGAGAAGTCAAGAGTCAAGTTAAGAGAAGTTAATAAAGTTTTCCAAAAGTCTTTTACAAACATTTTAACTCTGTTTTAAGACTTAAGTTTTGAGTTCAGTAAAGAGTAAGGTTGAAGTTCATTTCTTCAAAAGTATATGGGGACTATGTATTCCCAAAAGAGGTTAAAATGTTTTCGCATTGAAATAAGAACGGAAACGGAGATTTTCAAATGAGCCTTTGAGCTAGTTTTTCAATAAAGAGCCTTTGAGCTAGTTTTTCAGTAAGGAGCCCTTGGGCTAGTTTTCAGTTAAACAATAAATGCTTTCACAATAAAACAAGAGGGGAAACTTTGATTTTCAAGATAGCCTTTGAGCTAAGTTTTTGAGCAATTATCTCAAATCACAGAATTAAATATGTTTTTAGACATAAAGAGCTAGTATCATATTTTGGGAGTAGTATTGAGCACCGATATGGGGACGAGCTGGAGTTCAGATAACTCACGTATCCATAAACCATGTAGACATCATGGGTAGAAAAGGGTCATACTTTTTAGATGAACCCTTTAATGCTTTTAGTATAGACTAGTGGATCCACTTAGTGAGTTAGGTCCTATGGCAAGGTATAGAATGGCCCTTGGCAGCGTGAGGTAAAGTGCTATATCATCACTATAGCTCTTAAGTGATGGTTGTCGGTTAGAGAAACTCCCACAAAAATATTTTGTATTTTTATATACAAACATAGTTCATATTATATCTTTGCATACATACAGAGTTATTATTGTATTTCTAAATACACAGAGTTGAAAACCATGTTTTAAAGCTTTTCTTTATATTGCATTTACATTACTGCTT
>NW_006238931.1:2677174-2714736 GCF_000226075.1 Solanum tuberosum | reverse complement strand
GCATCGTTGATCCAGTTGAGCTTCAGAGTTGTTGGTGAACCTCCCTGCATTCCAGAGGATCCCCTTTTTTCATTACTTTATTATTTTAGTTCATTAGGATGTCGTGGGCCTGTCCCGACATCCATCTCCGTTGTTTTAGAGGCTTCATAGATAGTCAGTCAGATGTTAGTTCATTCGTCATCATTTTGTGATTGGCTTATGTTCAGATTTGAGTTGCCATTTTGGCTAAGTTAAATTTTTATTTATAAACATTATGAGTTCAGTTTGAGACATGTTGAGTTATCTTGTATTTGGATTCTCTTTATTATGTCTAAGTCTTCCGCTGAGTAAGTAAGCCAGGCCAAGGGTTCGCTTGGGGCCATCAATGGTTCTCGAGTGCCAGCCACATTCGTGGTGTAGGCTCGAGGCGTGACAAACTTGGTATCAGAGCACAAAGTTCAAGAGTCCTAGGGAGTCGATGAAGCCATGTCTGTAGAGTCCTAGTTAACGGTGTGAAGCGCGTCACATCTATAATTAGGAGGCTGTAACACTTAGGAAAATTCTCACTTTTTTCACACTCATTTCGTGCGTTAGAGTTTGATCTTTAAAAAGTTTCCCTCTAATTCGTGCTTGCGCGTGTTTTTAGATAATCATGCCTCCACGAAGAGCTGTCCGAGGTCGTCCTGCTAGGAGAAATGTTGAGGAACAAGGGGTACCTAATGCACCAGAAGTGCAACCCCAAGGAGAGGTCACCAATGCTGAATTCTGTGAAGCTATCCGAATGTTAAGTCAAGTTGTGACCTATCAAGATGGAAAAAGAGGTAATCGATAGGAAGTGGCTGATACTTCAAGGATCCGTGAGTTTTTAAGGATGAACCCACCAAGCTTCACAGGTTCAAGTGTTCACAGAGGATCCAGAGAACTTTGTTGAAGAGCTTCAGAATTTTTTTGAGATTATGCATGTTGTAGATGTTGAGAGGGTGGAACTAGATGCATACCAAATGAAGGGTGTCGCTAGAGTCTGGTTCAACCAATGGAAAAATAATAGGGCTGAGGATGCGCCAATAGTGAGTTGGGCTGTGTTTGAGAGTTCTCTCATGGGGCATTTCTTTCCCCGTGAGTTGCGAGAGGCAAAGATAAGAGAGTTTCTCACCCTTAACCCAGAGTCTATGAGTGTTCATGAGTACAGTCTGAAGTTCTCACAACTTTCCCGCTATGCCCCGGAGATGTTTGCTGACATGAGGAGCATGATTAGTTTATTTGTTGCTGGGTTGTATCGTCAGTCAAGCAAGGAAGGCAAAGTAGCGATGTTGATAGGGGATATGGACATAGCAAGGCTAATGATCCATGTGCAACAAGTTGATGAGGATAACCTGAAGGATAGATAAGAGTTAAAGAATAAGAGGGCTAAGACATCAGGGAACGAGTTCAGGAAGCAAAAGAGTAGTGCGAACTGGTCTTCCTTCCAACAGAAACAAAAGGGACTTGCCTCATCATCTGCTAATGCACCTGCACCTAAGAACAAAAGTGAGTACAATAGCCAGAATTCCCAGAGTTTCAGAACTAAACCTGCCTATTCTCAAGGCAGTATGGCACAAAGGGGTAGTAAGCCTCCTGCATGCACCAAGTGTGGTAGGAACCATTCAGGTACTTGTCGTGAGGGCTCCACTGGTTGTTTCAAGTGTGGTCAGAATGGGAATTTCATGCGAGAGTATCCAAAGAACAGGCAGGGAAATGGTAATGGGGGCAATAGAGTGCAGTCTTCTTCAGTTGCTCCACTAGACAGAGCTGCACCTAGAGGGGCTACTTCTGGTACTGGCGGAGGAACAAATAGCTTATATGCTATCAACAGTCGCCAATATCAAGAGGATTCGCAAGATGTTGTCACTGGTATGATCCAAGTTTTTGACTTTACTGTTTATGCTTTACTAGATCCAGGAGCGAGTTTGTGTTTTGTAACTCCTTATGTTACTATGAATTTTGATGTTATTCCTGAGCAACTTAGTGAACCATTCAGTATTTCTACACCTGTTGGTGAGTCTATTCTAGCAGAGTGAGTTTATCGTGATTGTCTCGTTTCCGTCAATCACAAGAGTACCATGGCTGATTTAATTGAGTTAGACATGGTAGATTTTGATGTCATTTTTGGTATGGACTGACTTCATGCTTGTTATGCCTCAGTTGACTGTAGAACTCGAGTTGCCAAGTTTCAGTTTCCAAATGAGCCAGTCTTAGAGTGGAAAAGCAGTTCAGCAGTGCCTAAGGGTCATTTCATTTTGCACCTTAAGGCAAATAAGTTAGTTTTTAAGGGGTGTGCCTATCAATAGTAAGAGAGTTTCCAAAAGTCATTTCTGACGATCTTCCTGCAGTCCCTCCTGAAAGAGAGATAGACTTCGGTATAGACCTTCTTACAGATACTCGTCCTCTATCTATTCCGCCATATAGAATGGCACCAGCAGAGTTGAAAGAGCTTAAGAAGCAGTTAAATGATCTCTTAGATAAGGGCTTTATTCGACCAAGTGTCTCTCCTTGGGGCGCTCCGGTCTTATTTTGTAGAGAAAGAAAGATGGTTCCCTTAGGATTTGTATAGATTACCGTCAGTTGAACAAGGTTACCATCAAGAACAAGTATCCTCTTCCAAGGATTGGTGATTTATTCTATCAACTTCAGGTTGCCACATATTTCTCTAAGATAGATCTCAGATTAGGCTACCATCAGTTAAGAGTAAGGGAATGTGATATTTCAAAGACTGCTTTCAAGACCCGTTATGGTCATTGTGAGTTTTTCGTCATGTCTTTTGGCCTGACTAATGCACCAGCAATGTTCATGGACCTTATGAATAGAGTCTTCAAACCTTATTTAGATATATTTGTTATCATCTTCATTGATGACATACTAATCTATTCAAGGAACGAAGAAGATCATGCTAGTCATCTCAGAATAATACTTCAGACTTTGAAAGATAAGGAGCTATATGCTAAGTTCTCTAAATGTGAGTTTTGGCTCGAGTTTATGGAATTCTTAGGCCACATTATGTCTGGAGAGGAAATTAAAGTTGATACTCAAAAAATTGAGGCAGTGTAGAATTGTCCTAGACCCACATCTCCAATTGATATTAGGAGTTTCTTGGGTTTGGCTGGCTATTATAAAATATTTGTAGAGGGGTTCTCGTCCATTTCGTCTCCTTTGACCAGATTGACTCAGAAGACAATTAAGTTTCAATGGTCTGAAGCTTGTGAGAAAAGCTTTCACGAATTGAAAAAGAGGTTGACTACTGCCCCAGTATTGACCTTACCAGAAGGTACGCAAGGCTTTGTGGTGTATTGTGATGTATCTAGAGTTGGTTTGGGTTGTGTATTAATGTAGAATGACAAAGTTATAGATTATGCCTCCAGACAGTTGAAAGTTCATGAGAAGAACTACCCAACCCATGACTTATAGTTAGCTGCTGTATTGTTTGCTTTGAAAATATGGCGCCATTATCTTTATGTTGTTCATGTGGATGTGTTTACCGATCACAAAAGTCTTCAGTATGTGTTTAGTTAGAAAGAGCTTAGTCTCAAACAGAGGAGGTGGTTAGAATTACTCAAATATTATGACATGAGTATTCTTTATCACCCAAGTAAGGCTAATGTTGTTGATGATGCCTTAAGCAGGTTATCTATGAGTAGTACCGCCCATTTTGAAGAAGGTAAGAAAGAGTTAGCAAAAATATATGCGTAGACTTTCATGATTAGGAGTTCGATTAATGGATTCCACAGAAGGAGGAATAGTGGTGATGAATGGGGCTGAATCATCATTAGTGTTAGAAGTAAAAGGCGAGCAACACCAAGGCCCTATCTTGCTTGAATTGAAGGCAAATGTTCATAAGCAAAAAGTATTAGCTTTTGAACAAGGGGGAGATGGCATACTGAGATATTAAGGTAGACTGTGTGTACCAATGGTGGATGGAACCCAAGAGAGGATCATGGAGGAAGCTCATAGCTCAAGATATTCCATTCATCCGGGTTCCACCAAGATGTACCGTGACTTCAGAGAAGTCTATTGGTGGAAAAATATGAAGAAGAGATATCCACATCTCTTCAAACCCAAAGAAATTCCAGATCAAGGTACTAATCCTTTCTTTGTATTTATTTACAAGCTGACATGTTGTTTTGCATTTGCCTGTGGGTGTTTGAACTGAATGTTGCATGTTACACCCTTAACCTATTAAGAATAATCTCATTCGAGGACGAATGTTCCCAAGGGGGAGATATTGTAACATCTCGTAAATTGAAATAGCTAGGAAGAAGCTAAAAAATTGAAATAGTCATTTTTGGAAAGAATGAAAATCTGGAAATTTACTTAAGTTAGGAAAAATGTGAGTTTTTGGTCAGCATCCAACGCATCGTTGATCCAGTTGAGCTTCAGAGTTGTTGGTGAGCCTCCTTGCATTCCGGAGGATCCCCCATTTTCATTACTTTATCATTTTAGTTCATTAGGATGTCGTGGGCCTATCCCGACATCCATCTCAGTTGTTTTAGAGGCTTCATAGATAGTCAGTCAGATGTTAGTTCATTCGTCATCATTTTGTTACTGGCTTATGTTTAGATTTTGAGTTGCCATTTTGGCTAAGTTAAATATTTATTTTAAAAAACATTATGAGTTCAGTTTGAGACATGTTGTAGTTATCTTGTATTTGGATTCTCTTTCTTATGTATAAGTCTTCCGCTGAGTAAGTAAGCTAGGCCAAGGGTTTTCTTGTGGCCAGCAATGGTTCTCGAGTGCCAGTCACGTCCGGGGTGTAGGCTCGGGGCGTGACATTTACTATATTTCTTTGGTTGCATAGTACTCTGACAAATCTATGCAGATGCATGTAACTTGGATCCTTTAGAATGCACATTTCCTAGTCCACGTGATGAAGACATTATCCCTTTGCCAATATCACTTTCTTCACAACACCAAACCACTAGTGCATCAACATAATAGCCCAACACTCAACATCTGAAAGGAAGAGAAAAATAGAATTTTTTAAAACAAGAAGGGGACTATGTATACATAAAAGATACAAACAATATTTAAGAGAATTGAATGCCACAAGCAAAATAGATTCCAAAAAAGAAAACCAAAGTTGATAATCTAACTAGTAATTTCCTTCAAGAGAAGCAATACCTTGTGTGAAAAGATCAACTTCTCCCTTAGAAATGGAAAGTCAACCAAAAAAAAGGGGTTTGGGATTGATACAATGTTTGAGGTTTACAAATTACAAATAACATATATATAGATATGGAACAAGGCGATGAAGCAATTGTTAGAGAACAGAGATATCAAGCTTGTTGGAAATCTTGTTGTACAATCACGGATTCTTGATAGCTTGAGGCGTGTAAGTCACTGTCCTTAAGGATATTTCACCGGTATGGTGTATCCCCCAGAATTAAACAAGCTCTTCTAGAATTAACTAGGAACAGGAACAACAAAGTTTTTATAACTATATAACACAGAAAGAAAGGAGAGGAATGAAACTGTTGGTGATATGTTTTTTCTCACTTCCACCTAGAGAGGCCAAGAATGACATATATATACCAAAGGAAAGAAAAAATTAAAACTGCAAAGGATAAATGCCATAAAGGCAGTAATATCCAATTAAAGAAGAATTGGAACGTTGGTGGCAATGACATTATATTGGAACGTTGGACAACAAATGATTTTGACCAAAGTTAATATATATTTTTGAGATCACTTATTTTATAATAATTATTTTTTCAAACGATCCCCCACTTATCTAAAAAAAAATAGAAATGAAAAAATGATTTTTTGTTGGGTTTTCACAAAGAGAATAGTGCGTCTAATCTGGTGTCTCTTGGACTATGAACCAGATCTAGATAAAATAAGATTAAACATACAAAATAATTGAGGAAGTTGAGAACTTCTATGAAACAATTTTTTTTGTTGTAAATTTAGCGTCTTATTTATCACATTATGCCTCCATACACTTTATTGTTCATCGTGATTTTGCGCCAATAGGTCACGCATGTGACTGGTATTTATGAGTGCTCTAGAAATTTGTCATAATTTCATAGGAGCAGCCCCACTCCACACTCATATAGGTCCATTCATCAAGTGTATTCTGCAGAGCAATACACCACCTATATATATATATATATATGTTCATGCTATATTCACTCTAGTGTTTTATTTTCATTTGATGTTAAGTCCACTTTTAAAAATAGATTTTCACTTTTACTTATGATAAGATAATATAGTCATGATAATAAATATATTTTTAATAGATACATCAGTAAAAATGAATGGAGAAAGTAATTGTTGGTGACATGAGATTTCAATCAAATGAAACACTAGAGTGAATATAGCACTCTAGTGTTTCATTTGATTGAAATCTCATGTCACCAACACTTTACTTTCTCCATTCATTTTTACTGACGTATCTATTAAAAATATATTTATTATCATGACTATATTATCTTATCATAAGTATAAGTGAAAAGCTATTTTTGAAATAGTGGACTTAACATCAAAACTAATAATTGCGGATGGATAAATTTTCATTTCTTTTTCACTGTTTAGTACCTAAATTTTCATGCTAAGAACTTCGGCGAACCATATCAATGGATTGCGGATGAATCATTTATGAAAATTTTAAACGATCTCAAATTGTTGCATAAAAGAGATCCCCAATAATTTATAAGAAGTGAATGGTTGTGATTTATGACCAAAGAAACATAAAAGTTGAAATTGTTGTGACTATTTGTAATAAATAAGTCTTTTTAAAAATAAATAAAATATGTAGGTTAGTTAAAAGGGTATTATTATTCTAAAATGATACAAATAACATTGAAGTGTATATGATGAAAATAGTAAGAGGAAAATACGAGTGTGAATTGATGAATGGTTTTCTACAATTTATTCACCAACTCTTTCTTATGTGGTACCTAGAATTTCGTTGAATTTTGAATGTAATCAACTGTTGCAAATAATATTTGAGATTTTTTAAGAAGAGGAAGAGTAGAAAACATAAAAAATTATAGATTAAAAGTGAGAGGAAACCCCTCTATTTATACCTAAAAATAGTAGTATGAATAGGTACCTTATTAGAAAAGTCACAACCTTTCGAAAAAGTCACTGCTCATCGAAAAAGTCACAACTCTTTGAAAAAGTCACAACTCATCAGAAAAAGCACAACCTTTGGAAAAGACACAACCCTTTGAAAAAATCACAACCCTTCGAAAAAGTCGGAACTCATTGGAAATGTCACAACCCCTCAAAAAAGTTACAACCATTCAGAAAAGTCATAACCCTTTAATGTGAAAAGGTATGTACTTTTAATATAATACTATTAAATAAATAAATAAATAAAATTGAGTATTTTTAATTGGGGGATATTATATTAATTTAACATTTAAGTTTGGGAGTTCATGCTTTTAAGGTATATATATATACATACTAGTAAAATTACCCGCGCCAGACGCGTGAATTTAATATCATAGAATTTATAAAATAATACTTAAAACCTATCAGCTATTAAAACTAAAACACTATATTATCTTACATACAAGATTACGTAGTAACGAACATTAATAATGTAAAGGGAAATAGTAATTATAACATCTTATCATTTATCCTTCAATCAATCATCTTTAATTTGATTTTATAATTTATCCTTTTGCTTTCCGAAAGTGATACTATTTGGTACTTTTGGGGAATCAAACGAACATCAACCTGAGATATTAAATTTTTAATAAATAAATAATTATTGGTGAAGGGATAAATAAATTTTTAAAAGATGAAAAAAGTGAAGAAATAGTATAATTTTAACGTGTAGGAAGTTCATCCCTACCTTTTGTTTTGCATATATCATTTTAAAGTTCCTCATTTAAATGTATCATAAGTAATTACTAAAAATTAAAGGGAGAGTGTATCATATTGGACAACAATTCAACTTCTTATATATACTTGAAAGAGCAAAATATTACACAAAAATATTCAGTTATTTTGGGTGCTTTTTTAAAAATCAGCATACCAGAGTGGTGGAGTTCAATTTAAAACTACACTTCTATTCCGATTGCAGTGTCGAGAAATAGATCTATTACATCAAGAAAAGTATTTACAAATTGCAGTAAACTTGAGAACCTATCGATACTTCATATTTAATATGACCAATTAATTTATTGTGTAGTTATATATATCTTTAAGATTAAAAGAGGCTCCAATCTAGTCATCTTCCTCTATAGGTCATCCGACACAACATCCTTGAAGCCATGTCAGAAGTTTATCAATTCTTGCCTTCTTTTCCTGGTTCACTTCACACATCAAGGTGCGGGAAGATTTTTAAGGTCTTTATGTCCTTACAATGGCATACCAACTTTGAATTTTGTCTTCAAGAGATGGTAGTATAGATCTATAAGGAATTTTTTATTGTACCTTCAACAATTTCAGTAGAGAAATCTTGTGTGAATACCCAATTAACGTTTGTTATTTAATTTGTACTAACAAATACTTATAACAATAATTTTGCAGAAACATAAACAACAAAGTTTAAAGCATGTACTCAAAAAAACAATCAATAACATAAGCATAAATTAATGACTGTAAAAATCATTCCAGGATCTATAACAATAGAATGAAAGAGAAAGGAAAAAATCAAGTCCACTGAATGCACAATATCTCCTTAAGAAAATTATTCTCCTCTAATACCCGAGGTTTAAAGGAATAGATCCTCTTAGGATAGAACGATTTTATTCACGAGTGTATTGATACAAAAACAATGGTGTCAGTGAGTCATTCAACAGGAGCAAAATACACGAATATTTAATTGTGCAGAAGAAGAAGTTTAGAATTTTTGTTGTTTAAAAATGAGGGGAAATCCCTCTATTTATCGACAATAAAGGGTAGTGTGAACATATGCTTGTTTTTCCTTATCGAAAGGTCACAACTCTTTAGAAAAGTTACAACCCTTCAGAAAGGTCATAACCTTTTCTAAAAGTCACACTTCTTCATAAAAGTCACAACTCTTCATAAGAGTCGTAACTTTTCATAAAAGTCACAACTTCGCATGAAAGTCGCAACTCTTCATATTTCATTTACACCTTTTAAAATTCAACAATGTGTCCTTCATATATCAATTCAAAGATCCAATAAATGACATTGACCTTCAATCCATATTGTACCACCCCTAGAAGAAAAAATGATTAAATCAAATCACCTAAGGTAAAGTAAGATTACGGAGAAACGGTAGACTAATGCACGCAACAATTCAAGTATACATAGGATTAAAGGAGAAGCATTCATAATTCCAAAATCAAAAAGAAAATTCTCAAGGTATAAGTGTTATATATACATTTGTGCGAACTAACTCACATAGTTTGGCCAAATATTTCATTCTGGTACCAGTTGGTTAAACTTAAGTTTGGCCTTGTAACGACATGTTCCCGTCGTTATGGATAAGCCAATGGGGAAGGAATTTAGGCCAGAAAAACTTCTGAGTAGCAACTTGGAAATCGTGAGCCTAGGCTAGACTTGGATGAAATCTGAATCAGGTGAGGTCTAGGGTAATCCGGTAATAGATGGGGGATTTGATTATTTAAGTGAATAGCCAAGACGATAAGAAGCATGTAGGAATTTAAGAAATCAAATTCGGGTGGGTAGAACTCCCGTAATTGATCTTAGCGTGAAATGGTAGTTTTAGAACATCAATGTTTGAAGGTGTGTTATGAAATGAGGACTTGGAACACAAATTCCGAATCTCTGTTTCTGTGCAACCCACCACGGTGGGAATATTCCCACCATGGTGGGATTGTCCCGCTATGGCAGCCAGTCGCGAGTAAAAATGAAAAGTCCTCAAAACGTTATATATATGCAAACTTTGTTCTTGGAGAGAAAAAGAGCAACCTAGGGTTATTTCTTTTGGGTTTTCACTAATTCTCGCGCTAAAGGTAAGTCAATTACTCCCCTAATTCATAAATTGATTCTTAGAATTTAGAATCCTTGTTATTTATCCTTGGGGGAGGGTTTTGGCTTGAATTTAACAGTGGAAAAGCCCTAGTTGGATGCTAGGATCATGAGATTGGCCAAGGTTTAGTATTTGGATATAATCCTGGTAAACTAGGCCACTATTATGATCCTTTGCATAAATTACTTGTTTTAGCCCAAGAACAAGTTGAGAGACTCCATAAAAGGAAAGCTCAAGTTCCTTAAGAGTGTTCAGACTTGGTTTCAAGGTAGGTGATGGTTTGATTTCCCGTATGTGTTATATATGCCTCCTAACTACTCCGTTGTATTCAAGCATGTATGTGAAGAGGGAAATATGAAATAAATCTAATGAAATGACTATTTGTTATTTCGTAGCATGCAATGAACCTGTTACATGATTGTATGATACAAGTGTGTAAATCATTCATTATGCTACTGATTGTGTTTGTGATTGTGGTTAATTGGATCAGGTGTCACGTTTTGATAAATAATTGGATCAGGTGTCACGTTTTGACACATATTAGATTACGTGTCACGTTCCGACACATTATTGGATCGGGTGTCACATTCGGACATACTAACAGTTTGAGAGTGGGTTCCATGAGAGAACCATCATTGACTACTGCATTTGAGATTGATATTGTGAAACTAATATATTGAGCATGAACTGGTAGATTGTTATTATTTCTGTATATGTGTAGTTTACTATTTCATAGTTACTTGTGTATGTTTCACTTACTGAAATAGCTGTGTGATCCTACCAGTACATCATTCTTTTGTGTACTGATACTGCACTTGCTCTTTCTTTGTTGAATACAGGGCATCTTCAGGTGGCTGTTGAGAGACCTCAGCTAGGAGATCACTGACTTGTCGAGTTCAAGGGTGAGCTAGTTCCTTCAAGCTACCATGGATTCATATAGGATCTTAGTCCATTTCCTTCAGACTTAGACCTTTCAGACTCTTTACTTTATGTTTAGTTGTTTTGGGGTTGCATCCCCTTACCTTAGACTGTTTAGTTAGAAGTTTTGGTACAATCAATTTTAGGTTCTAGGGGTTGGATTTCTGCTTGTTTATGTTTGTTTTGATAACTTACTGAGTTTATGGGAACTCAACTTTAAAATTGATTATTTAAACCTATTTCCACATCTTTAAATGGTTGTCTTTTGGTTAGCATTTGTAACACCTCGCTATTTGAAAGAACAAGAATTAGAAAGAAACCATTTTTGGAAAGATTTAAATTTGGAAATTTTGGCAAGTTATGCTAAGTATGAGTTTTGTATCAACTTCAAACGACCATAACTATCATTACTGTATGAGTTAGGTGTGCCATAAGATATCAAATAAAAGGTCTTTGAATTATCTTTCCAATGCCACCGAGTTTGCTACTTTTCGAGCTCATATGAGGGTGATATTCCCGTTTGAAGTTGGGCTATCTAGTTAAGGAAAGCTACCCGGATTTAAGAGGGTTATTTTGGTCTTTCCATTACCTAATTAATTTATTTCGTTTTTCATAATTAATTAGGGGTCTAAACTGATTTGGTTCAGTTTATACCATCATAATTATGCTAGGACTTTGAGAGAAGAGAAAAGAGGAGAAAAGAGGAGAAAAGTCAAGGCGTTCTTGGAGATTTCTTGCGGAATCGAAGTCATTTCGCCAAGGGTTGATCCCTAAAGAGGTATGTGAGTTCACATAGCATTGGGTTCGTTCACCCACGCGCCGATCATGTTAATTTCAGCGTTAAATTCATTCTAGAAAGTTGAAGGTTTGATGTTCTTGAATTGTGTTCTTGAAATTGACTTTTGGTCTTGAGTTGGAATAAGATTGATGAGTTCTTGAGGAAATCATGTCGATTCTAAAGTTGTTTTTGAATAGATTCTTGTGTACATATATTGGGTATCTAAATCTAAAGAAAAATTGAGAAAAAGAATCGAATTTAGTCGAATTAAGATCAGAAAATGAGAAGAAAAATTCGTTGGATTGGTCTAGGGGAAGGGTGGTGCGACGCATAACTGAAATACCAGCAGGGCTGGTGTGGCGCACTAGCATTGCACCAAGATTGAGCCTCTGAACTTTAGGGGCTGGCACCCCCACGCCAGCAGTGCGCACGTGACATGTTCCCCACGTCGTTTAGCCCATCTGGTCCTTCTAAAGTGTACTAACACTTCCTATCGATTCTAACTACTCTAAATGACTTTTAAACATCTATAAATCATTCATAAACATGAATCATAACCTTGAATCCATAAATTCAAAATCAAGGAAAGTCAAGAGCCAAGTCTGAGTTTTTAGAGTCTTTTTAAAAGTCTTTTACAAATGATTTAACTTGTTTTAAAGACTTGAGCATTGAGTTGAGTAAGAGTAAGAGTAAGAGTGAAATTGAGTTCTTCAAAATATTATATGTGAACTAAGTCTTCCCAAGAATAAGATATTTTCACATTTAAACAAGAGAGGAAATATTGATTTCCAAGAGAGCTTTTGAGATAGTTTTTGATTAATAATCTCAAACCACAAAAAGAGTTATGCTTTTAAACATATGAGCTAGTTATATTTTGGGAGTAGTATTGAGCACCGATTTACCGACGAGTCTGAGTTCAGATAATTCAAAGTCTCCATAAACCGTGTAGCCATCATGGGAAGAAAAGGGTCATAATTTGTAGATGATTCCTTAATGCTTTTAGCATAGACTAGTGGATCCACTTAGTAGTAGGTTCTATACCCCTGGCAAGGTATAAGACGGCCCTGGCAGCGTGAGGCAACACATTGTATCATCACATAGCTCATAGTGATGGTTGTCGAGTAAGGAATCTCCCACAGAGTTACTTGTACTTTTATATACAAAACTAAGTACTATTGTTATTTTTGTTATACACTGAGTTATTATCTTCATGTTTTAAAGATTTTCTTTATACTGCATCCTTATTACTACTTTATATTGAAATGAGTAGAGTTAAGTTGAGGCGAGGTTAGTTTCTTCAGTTCCTTTTCAAGTTTATGTTTTGTTTTAGAAATCCCCTTCGCATGCTCGTACATTCAATGTACTGATGCCATTTTGCCTGCATCATTTTATGATGCAGATACAGGTAACTAAGATCAACATCCAGTGCTTCGTTGATCCAGCTGAGCATTCAGAGTCATTTGGCGAGCCTCCTTGTTTTCTGGAAGATCCTTTTTATCTTGTTTTATTTTTTCAGTTGTTAGGATGATCGGGGGTCTTGTCCCGACATCCCTCTTAGTATTTAGAGGCTTCATAGATGGTTAGTTAGTAGTTCATTAGTCTTGTTATTAGAGTTGTTTTGAATATATGACTTGAGATGTCTTATTGTCTAGTTGAATGTTTACTTTCATAACATTCTAGTTTATTACATGGATTTATCATTTCATGCGGTAGAGTTCATCTTTATTAAAGTTTCTTTCTAATTTGTGCTTGCGTGTATCTTTCAGATCATGCCTCCACGAAGAGCTGTCTAAGGTCGTCCTGCTAGGAGGAATGTTGAGGAACAAATAATACCTAATGCACCAGAAGTGCAACCCCAAGGAGAGGTCACTAATGCTGAATTTCGGGAAGCTATCCAAATGCTGAGTCAAGATGTGACCAACCAAGTTGGGCAACAAAGAGGGGTTTGACAAAAAGTGGCTGATACTTCTAGGATCCGTGAGTTTTTAAGGATGAATCCTCCAAGCTTCACTGTTTCAAGTGTCAACGAGGACCCAAAAAACTTTGTAGAGGAACTGTAGAAAGTGTTTGAAATTATACATGTTGCCGATGCTGAGCGAGTGGAACTAGCTGCATATCAACTGAAGGGTAGAGCTAATGATGCACCGATTGTGAGATGGGATGTATTCGAGAGTGCCTTCATGGGGCATTTCTTTCCACATGAGCTAAGAGAGGCAAAGGCAAGAGAATTCCTCACCCTTAAGCAGGAATCTATGAGTGTGCTTGAGTATAGCCTTAAGTTCACCCAACTTTCCCGTTATGCTCCGGAGATGGTTGCTGACATGAGGAGTATGATGAGTTTGTTAGTTTCTGGGTTGTCTCTTCTATTAAGTAAGGAAGACAAGGGAACTATGCTGATACAAGATATGGACATAGCAAGGCTGATGATCCATGTGCAATAGGTTGATGAGGACAAGCTGAGGGATAGAAAAGAGTTTAGAAACAAGAAGGCTAAGACATCAGGGAATGAGTCCGGGCAGCAAAAGAGTAATGCGAACCGGTCTTCTTTCCAACATAAGCAAAAGGGACCTGCTCCATCATCTGCTAGTGCACCTGCACCAAGGAACAGAGGTGAGTTCAACAATCAGAATTCACAAAATTTCAGAGCTATACCTACATAGTCTCAAGGTAATGTTGCACAGGGAGGTAATGGGACTCGTGCGTGTACTAAGTGTGGTAGGACCCACTCAGGGGTGTGTCGTAATGGCTTCACTAGTTGCTTCAAGTGTGGTCAGAATGGTCACTTTATGAAAGAGTGCCCTTAGAACAGACAAGGTAATGATAATGGGGGCAATAAGGCCCAATCTTCTTCAGTTGCTCCACCAGACAGAGCTACACCTAGATGAGCTACTTTAGGGGCATGCGTAGGATCAAACTGTTTGTATTCTATTACTAGTCGCCAAGAGAAAGAGGATTCACTAGATGTTGTCACTAGTTGAATCAAAGTCTTTAATTTTGATGTTTATGCTTTGGTATATCCAGGAGCGAGTCTATCTTTTGTGACTCCATATATTTCTATAAATTTTGATATTCTTCCTGAACAACTTCTTGAGCCCTTCAGTGTTTCTACACCTGCTGGTGAGGCTATTCTAGCTGATAGAGTCTATCGTGATTGTGCCATTTCCGTCAATCACAAGAATACCATTGCTGACTTAGTCGAGTTAGACATGGTAAATTTTGATGTCATTCTAGGTATGGACTGGCTTCATGCCTGTTATACCTCAGTTGATTGTAGAACTCGAGTAGTTAAGTTCCAGTTTCCTAATGAGCCAGTTGTAGAGTGGATGAGTAGTTCAGTAGTGCCTAAGGGTCGTTTAATTTCGTATCTTAAGGCCAGAAAGTTAGTTTCCAAGGACTGTATCTATCACTTAGTCCGAGTTAATCACTCTAGTGATGAGACACCACATATTCAGTCAATTTCAGTTGTGAATGAGTTTCAAGAGGTCTTTCCAAATGATCTTCCCGAAGTCCCTCCTGAGAGATAAATAGACTTCGGTATAGATATTCTTCTCGATACTCATCTTATCTCTATTCCGCCATATAGAATGACACAAGTAGAGTTGAAAGAGTTAATAAAGTGGTTGAAAGATCTCCTTAAGAAAGGCTTTATTCGACCAAGGGTCTCACCTTGGGGAACTCCGGTCTTATTTGTGAGGAAGAAAGATGGTTCTCTTAGAATGTGTATAGATTACCGTCAGTTGAACAAGATTACTATCAAGAATAAGTATCCTCTTCCGAGAATTGTTGCTCTCTTAGATCAACTTCAGGGTGCCACTTGTTTTTGCTAAGATAGATCTCAGATCTGGCTATCATCAATTGAGAGTAAGAGAAAGTGACATCCCTAAGACAGCTTTCAGGACCCGCTATGGTCATTATGAGTTCCTAGTTATGTCCTTTAATTTGACCAATTCTCTTGCAACATTCATGAACCTTATGAATAAAGTATTCAAGCCTTATTTAGATATGTTTGTTATTGTATTCATTGATGACATTCTAATTTATTCGAGGAATGAGGAAGATCATGCTAGTCATCTCAGATTAGTCCTTCAAACTCTCAAGGATAATGAGTTATATGATAAGTTTTCTAAGTGTGAATTTTGGCTTGAGTCTATGGCATTCTTAGGCCATATTGTTTCCGGTGATGGAATTCGAGTTGACACTCAAAAGATTGAGGTAGTGCAGAACTGGCCTAGACCCACGTCTCTAATTGACATTAGGAGTTTCTTGGGATTAGCTGGTTATTATAGAAGGTTCGTCGAGGGGTTCTCATCTATTTCATCCCCGTTGACTAAGTTGACTAAAAAATAGTTAAGTTTCAATGGTCTGAAGCTTGTGAGAATAGCTTTCAGGAATTGAAAAAAACGGTTGACTACTACCCCAATGTTGACCTTACGAGAGGGTACACAAGGTTTTGTGGTATATTGTGATGCATCTAGAGTTGGTTTGGGTTGTGTGTTAATGAAAAATGACAAATTTATAGCTTATGCCTCCAAAGATCTTAAGATTCACGAGAGGAATTACCCAACCCATATCATGATGTAGAGTTGGCTGTTGTAGCATTCACTTTGAAAATATGGCGTCACTATCTTTATGGTGTTCATGTAGATGTGTTCACTGATCATAAGAGCCTTTAGTATGTGCTTATTCAGAAATAGCTTAATCTCAGACATAGAATGTGGTTAGAGTTACTCAAGGATTATGACATGAGTATTCTCTATCACCCAGGTAAGGCTAATGTTGTTGCTGATGCCTTGAGCATATTTTTTATGGGTAGTACTGCCCATTTTGAGGAAGACAAGAAAGAGTTAGCTAAAGATGTGCACAGACTTGCGCGATTAGGAGTTCGTTTAATGGATTCCAATGAAGGAAAAATGGTGGTGATGAATGGGACTAAATCGTCACTGGTGTCTGAAGTAAAAGAGAAACAAGACCGAGATCCTATTTTGCTTGAAATGAAGGAAAATGTTCATAAGCAAAAAGTGATGTCTTTTGAACAAGGGGGAGATGGCATATTAAGGTATCAAGGTAGATTGTGTGTACCAAAGGTGGATGAACTCCAAGAGAGGGTCATGGAGGAAGCTCATAGCTCCAAATATTCTATCCATTCGGGTTCCACAAAGATGTATCGCGACTTGAGAGAAGTCTATTGGTGGAGTAGTATGAAGAAGGGCATTGCAAAGTTCGTTGCTACGTGTCTGAATTGCCAACAAGTTAAAGTAGAGAACCAAAGGCCCGATGGTATGGCTCAGAGTATAGAGATTCCGGAATGGAAGTGGGAGATGATCAATATAGACTTTATTACAAGTTTGCCGCTGTCCTGCAGACAACATGATTCGATTTGGGTGATTGTAGATCGAATGACTAAATAAACCCATTTCTTACCGGTAAAGACTACCGATTCAGAAAAGGATTATGCCAAGTTATATTTTCAAGAGGTAGTTAGACTTCATGGAGTTCCAGTGTCGATTATTTCAGATAGAGATGCACAATTTACTGCATAATTTTGGAAGTCATTCCAGAAAGGTTTAGGTTCAAAGGTGAACTGAGTACTGCTTTTTATCCTCAGACGGATGGTCAAGTAGAGCACACTATTCAGACTTTAGAAGATATGTTGATGGCTTGCGTGATTGATTTCAAGGGTAATTGGGATGATCACCTACCTCTAATTGAGTTTGCTTATAACAATAGTTACCATTCTAGCATCCAAATGGTTTGAGGTTGGTGAAGCTGGGTTGAAAGGACCAGACTTAGTTCATCAAGCTATGGAGAACGTGAAGGTTATTCAAGAGAGATTGAAAACAGCGCAGAGTCGTTAGAAATTCTATACATATGTTAGGAGAAGAGACTTAGAGTTTGAAGTAGATGATTGGGTCTATTTGAAAGTTTCACCCATGAAGGGTGTTATGAGATTTGGTAATAAGGGGAATCTTAGTACCTGATATATTGGTCCTTACAGGATATCCAAGAGGATTGGCAATGTAGCTTATGAATTAGAGCTATCCCAAGAGTTAGCAGCGGTTCATCCGATATTCCACATTTCCATGTTGAAAAAGTGTATGGGCGATCCTTCATTTATAATACCTACTGAAGATATTGGTATTAAGGATAGCTTATCTTACGAGGAGATTCCTGTTCAGATTTTAGATCGCCAGGTTCGCAAGTTGAGGACCAAGGAAGTAGCATCAGTCAAAGTTCTGTAGAGAAATCAGTTTGTTGAGGAAGCTACTTGGGAAGCTGAGGAGGACATGAAGAAGATATACCCATATCTCTTCGAATCCAGAGAAATTCCAAATTAAGGTACTAATTCTTTTCTTGGCATTTGTTTTAAGTTGGCATGTTGTATTTATAATTTGGTTATTGGGTGTTTGAGCTGAATGTTAGATGTTACACCCTAAACCTACTTAGAGCAATCTCATTCGAGGAGGAATGTTCCCAAGGGGGAGATATTGTAACAACTCACTATTTGAAATAACTAGAATTAGAAAGAAACCATTTTTGGAAAGATTTAAATTTGTAAATTTTGGCAAGTTATTCTAAGTATGAGTTTTAGGTAAAGTTCAAACGAACATAACTTTCAGTACATGAGGAGTTAGGTGTGCCATAAGATATCAAATGAAAGGTCTTTGAATTATCTTTCCAACACCACTAAGTTTGCTAATTTTCGAGCTCGTGTGAGGGATATATGCCTGTTTGAAGTAGGGTGGTCTAGTTAAGAAAAGCTACCCAGATTTTAGAGGGGTATTTTGGTCTTTCCATTACCTAATTAATTTATTTCATTTTTAGTAATGAATTAGGGGTCTAAACTGACTTGGTTCAGTTTACACATTCATAATTACGCTAGGGCGGGCTTTGAGAGAAGAGAACAAAGGAGAAAAGTCAAGGCATTCTTGGAGACTTCTTGAGGAATTGAAGTCGTTTCGCCAAGGGTTGATCCCTAAAGAGGTATGTGAGTTCACATAGCGTTGGGTTCATTCACCCACGCGCCAATCATGTTAATTTCAACATTAAATTCATTCTAGAAAGTTGAAGGTTTGATGTTCTTGAATTGTGTTCTTGATATTGACTTGTGGTCTTGAGTTGGGATGAGATTGATGAGTTCTTGAGGAAATCATGTCGATTTTAGAGTTGTTTTTTAGTATATTCTTGTGTACATGTATTGGTTATCTGAATTAAAAGAGAAATTGAGAAAAATAATATAATTTAGTCGAATTAAGATAAGAAAATGAGAAGAAAAAATTATCAGATTGGACTGGGAGAAGGGTGGCGCGACGCGCTAGCAGGGCTGGCGTGGCGCACCAGCAGTGTGCCAAGATTGAGCCTCTGAACTTTACGGGCTGGCCCCCCACGCCAGCAGTGTGCCCGTAACGTGTTCCCCCACCCCTTTTTCGTCGTTTAGCCCGTCTGAGTCCTTCTAAAGTGTACTCACATTTTCTATCGATTCTAACTACTCTAAATGACTTCTAAACATCTAGAAATCATCCATAAACATGAATCATAACCTTGAATCCATAAATTTAAATTCAAGGAAAGTCAAGAGCCTAGTCTAGAGTGTTCTTAGAGTGTTTACAAAAGTCTTTTACAAATGTTTTAACTTGTTTTAAATACTTGAGCATTCAGTTGAGTTAGAGTGAGGTTCAGTTCTTCAAAAGATTATATGGGAACTAAGTATTCCCAAGAGTAAAATGTTTTCACATTTAAACAAGACAGGAAACACCGATTTCCAAGTGAGCTTTTGAGCTAGTTTTTGAGTAATAATCTCAAACCACAGAAAGAGTTATGTTTTTAAACATATGATCTAGTTACATTTTGGGAGTAGTATTGAGCATCGATTTAAGGACGAGTCTTAGTTTAGATAATTCGAAGTCTCCAAAAACAGTGTAGCCAACATGGGTAGAAATTGGTTATACTTTTTAGATGATTCCTTAATTCTTTTATAATAGACTAGTGGATCCACTTAGTAGTAGGTTCTATACCCCTGGCAAGGTATATGACGGCCCTGGCAATGTGAGACAAGACGATGTATCATCACATAGCTCATAATGATGATTGTCGGTTAGAGAATCTCCCACAGAGTTACTTGTACTTTCATATACAAAACCAAGTAATATTGTGTTTTCGTTATACACTAAGTTATTATCTCCATGTTTTAAAATTTTTCTTTATACTGCATCCTTATTACTACTTTATATTGAAATGAGTAGAGTTGAGTTGAGGCGAGGTAAGTTTCTTCAGTTCCTTTTCAGGCTTATGTTGTGTTTTAGAATTCCCTCGCATGCTCGTAAATTCAATGTATTGATGCCATTTGTCCTGCATCATTTATGATGCAGATACAGGTTACCAGGATCAACATCCAGAACTTCGTTGATCCAGCTGAGCATTCAGAGTGATTTGGTGAGCCTCTTTGCTTTCCGGAGGATCCCTTTGATGATGTTTTATTATTTCAGTTGTTAGGATGACCGGGGGTATTGTCCTGACATCTCTCTTAGTATTTAGAGGCTTTATAGACGGTTAGTTAGTAGTTCATTAGTCTTGTTATTTCAGTTGTTTTAAATATAAGACTTGAGTTTCCTTATTGGCAAGTTGAATGTATACTTTTATAACATTTTAGTTTATTACATAGATTTATCTTTGTTGAGTAAAGTCTTCCATTGAGTAGTAAACCAGGCCAAGGGTTCACTTGGGGCCAACAATTGTTCTCGAGTGTCAGTCCCACCCAGGGTGTAGGCTCGGGTCGTGACAGTATTGTTTAGTTGGGTTGTAGTAATGGTTTTCCTATCGGAGGGTTAGTGTAGGTGCCAATCACGATCGTTTGGATCGTGACAAAGTTCGTATCAGAGCCCTAGGTTCGTTCATCTCAGGGTACCAAAATGAGTCTAGTAGAGTCTTGCGGAACGATACAGAGACGTATGTACTTTTAATCGAGAGGCTATCTTTTTCTCTTTTCGTGTTATAACTTGATTCCAATTGGTATCTAATCTCTTTCACTCTTCGATTCGTTGAGGGTTAACACAGAAAACAACGGCGCCATGCCAGTAACTTCCATCAATGAGCCAACATGGTATCCCACAATGAGAGGATGGGACTGAGGTAGGGGTAGAGGAAGAGAAAGGGGCAGAGGACGAGGAAGGGTAGCACTTGCTAGGGATGAAGCCTAAGCTGAGAATGTACCAAGGGAAGAGGCCCCTCCCGCACCCCAGGACAAGGTAGAAGAGAATGTGAAGATTGAGGTGGAAGAGGATGCTAAACTAGATGAGGATTCACAGGTTGGGACTGCAGGACTTCCCCCTTTGGATCTAGCTATAGCTCAACAGATTTTGACTTTTCTAAGTGGGTTGGTCGGCTCTGGAGCCATTCCTATAGTGCAAGTTGGTCAACCTATAGTCATCGACTTCATTTCTGCAACAGTCCTTAAGATGGATGGAGTGTTGGGTGTTGATACCTTCTTCCGTCCACTTTTAGGAACTGAGCACAAGATGCTGACCAAGTTTTTGAAGTTAAAGCTGCCAGTGTTCCATGGTTTTGAAAGTGGGGATGCCTATGAGTTCATCCTAGATTGCTATGAGAGAATTCACCAGTTAGGCATTGTGCACCAACATGAAGTTGAGTTCGTGACCTTTTAGCTTCAATCTGAGGCTAAGCAGTGGTGGAGAGTCTTTGTGGAATGCCGATCATCAATCTTGCCTCCACTTACCTGGGTTCAGTTCAATGCCTTGTTTCTCATGAAGTATGTGCCCGAAATTTGAGGGACCGCAAAAAGTATGAGTTCATGGCTTGGGAGCAGGGTCCTATGACTATAACTACTTATGAGGCTAAGCTTTTTGCCTTGTCCATATATGCTAAACTATTGGTGACTACAAAGGAAGAGAGGATATATTTGTTCATCAAGGGATTGAATCTAGAGTTGCAGGTATTGTCTTTTCACATGACCTCTGCAGGTAAAAACTTTAATGAAGTGACAAACTTTATGAAGAATGTAGAAGGAGTTCGAATGGACGGGCATGCCAAGGATTTGGCTAAGAAACCCTAGAATACATGTAACTTTAATGGATCCTACTCTAGAGGTTCAGGTAGGCCGGAAATTGCAGCCCAATTGATTCATTCAGCTATACCTGCTTCTATGGATAGTTACTCAGGGACTCCGCAACGGAATCCTACCCAGGATGGTCAAAAAGCCTCTTTTGCACCAGGCAATATGTCGTCTTTTGACCACATTTATTACAATAATGGAGAACCCAGACCCATGAGGAGAGATTATCCCCACTTGCGCATGACTGAACTTGTGCAGCAGTAGACCAGAGCAATGGTATCGGCAGGCGAATGTAATAATGGCAGATGATATCCACAAGGTGGGCGAGGAGCAAATCAGAGAGGCTGTGGAGGCTGGGAAATGGTAATGCTGGTAGGGGAGTAGTGCAACCAGGCAGAAAGGTTGCCTGTCAGGATGACATAGCTCAATTTTATGCCTTTCTAGGCAAGATTGAGGTTGAGGCATCTGATGTAGCAATCGCAGGTACTATTCTTGTTTGTGACTGGATGGCTACTATTTTGTTTGATCCGGGTTCTACTTACTCTCATGTGTCAGTATAGTTTGCTTTGGGATTTGATGCAATTTGTGATGTGCTCGATGCCTCCATCCATGTTTCTATTGAGTTGGAGAGTCTAGCATAGTCACCCATGTCTATCGTACTTGTTATTTCTTGATTATGGGTTATTAGAATTGGACTGATTTGGTTATTTTGGATATGGCTGACATTGATGTAATCTTAGGCATGACTTGGTTGTACCCCTTTTATGTTGTGCTTAATTATAATGCTAAGACTGTGACTCTATGGATCCCTAATACGGAAAAGTTTGAATAGGAAGGGGGTGTACAAGACTAAGCCAACTAAGATCATATCTTTCATCCGGGCTAGGAAACTGGTGGGGCAATGTTGTTTGGCATATTTGGCTCATATCTGGGATGTCGATGGAGAGTCCCCCTTGATTGAGCCTATTCCTGTAGTGTCTAAGTTTAAGGAAATGTTTCCTTCTAATTTACCTGGTATGCCTGTAGATAAAGATAGAGATTTTTGTATTGACTTAGAGCTGGGCACTCACCCAATCCCTATCCCTCCTTATCACGTGGCTCCAGCAGAGTTATGAGATCTTAAGAGCCAGATACAAGAGTTCCTTGATAAGAGTTTTATCTGTCCTAGTGCTTCCCAGTGTGGTGCTCCTGTCTTGTTTGTTAAGATGAAATATGGTAGTATGAGGATGTGCATAGACTACTGACATTTGAATGGGGTCACTATATGTAACATCTCGCTAATTGAAAGAACTAGAAAGAGTTAGAATTGGAAATAGTCATTTTAGGAAAGAATGAAAAATCTAGAAATTTGTTAAGTTATGTTAAGTTTGGGTTTTTGGTCAACTTCAAACGACTATAACTCCTAGCTCAAGATGATTTAGGTATGCTTCCAGATGCCGTAGTAAAGATCTTGGAATTATCTTTCCAGCGCCACCGATTTTGTGCAATTCTGAGTTTGTATGAGTGAGATATGCCTATTGGAAGTTGGGTTGTTCAAATAAGGAAAGTGTAATCCATATTTTGGAAGGGTAGTTTAGTCTTTTCCTTACCCATTTATTTTAATTCATTTTTAGGAGTTTATTTGGGGTCTAATCTGAATTATACTAGTTTAGAAAAGTTGAAGTTCACGCTAGGGCTTGGAGAAAAGAGAAAAGAGGAGAAAGGAGAAGAAAAGCCAAGACTCGTCAAGAACGTTCAAGTTAGATTGAGGATTTCATCAAGGGTTGATCCCTACGAGGTATGTGAGACTTTCATAACGTTGGTTTCATTCACCCACGTGCAAATCATGTTTATTTCAGTGTGAATTCGTCCAAAAAGGGTTGAAAGTTTGATGTTTTTGATATGTGTTCATGAATTTATTTTCGTTCTTGAATTGGGCTGAGATTGAGAAGTTTTTGAGATTTTTGCGTCGAATTATGGAGTTGTTTTGAGTTAGGTTCTTAGGTACATTTACTAGGTATCTGAATCTAAAGAGAATTTGGAAAAAAGAATCGAGTATAGGCGAATTGGGACTGGAAAACGAAGAAGGAAAATGTCGGGTGAATCCAGGTACCAGGTCCGCGTCTCGGACCTGTTCCTTAGGATGGGAAAATTTCCCTCACGTCGCGGAATGGTCACGGACAGTTCTGCCTCAAAAATTATTTTCGCGACCAAATATTCAAATACATCTCCGCGTCACGGACTAGTTTCCAGATAGTGATTTCTTGATCGTTTCTCATGTTTAACTATCTAAAAACACTCCTAAACATCATGAGATCGTTCCTATCACAAATCACAATCCTTGAATCCATAATTCAATTCAAGGAAAGTTAAGAGTCAAGTCAAGAGAAGTTAAGAGTCAAGTCTAGAAGATAAGAATCAAGTCAAGAGAAGTTCATAAAGTATTTCAAAAGTCTTTCACTAAACGTTTTAACTTTGTTTTAAGACTTAAGCTTTGAGTTGAGTAAATAGTAAGAGGAAAGTTCATTTCTTCAAAGATTATATGGGAACTAAGTATTCCCAAAAGCTAAAATGTTTTCACATTTAAGTAAGAAATGAAACACCGATTTCCAAGAGAACTTTTAAGCTAAGTTTTGAGTAATTATCTCAAACCAAAGAAAGAAGTTTTGTTTTAATAACATATGAGCTAAGTATATTTTTGGGAGTAGTATTGAGCACCGATATGGGGATAAGAGTTCATAATCTCCATAAACCATGTAGCCATCATGGGTAGTAAAGGAATATACTTTTTAGATGATTCCTTAAAGTGCTTTTTAGCATAGACTAGTGGATCCACTTAGTTAAGGAATTTTATATGACGACAAAGTATAGGACTATTCTGGCAGCGTGGGCAAGACGATGTATCACCACTTAGGCT
Source organism: Solanum tuberosum (assembly GCF_000226075.1). Lineage (NCBI taxonomy): Eukaryota > Viridiplantae > Streptophyta > Magnoliopsida > Solanales > Solanaceae > Solanum > Solanum tuberosum. The sequence continues at coordinate 2,690,153 of NW_006238931.1, read as the reverse complement.
AATAGTGGTGGTTGTCAGTTAGAGAAACTCCCATAGTATTACATTACTTTATTATATAAGTAAGTTGAGTTGTTATTGCATTTTCTTTAACAAACTGAGTTCCTTTATACTGTTTTAAAAAGCTTTCTATATATTGCATGTGTATTATTGCTTTATATTGAGTTAAGTTAATCATGAGTTGAGTAAAGCCAACGTAAGTGTTTCTTTCAGATTCCTTTCAAGCTTATGTTATGTTTAGTATTCCCCTCGCATACTCGTACATTCAATGTACTGATGCCATTTGGCTTGCATCATTTTATGATGTAAACATAGGTAATCAAGATCAGCATCCAGGGCCCCGTTGATCCAGTTGGGCACTCAGAGTCAGTTGGTGAGCCTCCTTCCATTCCAGAGGATTCCTTTTACTTTGATTTCTAGTATTTCAGTTTTTAGGATGATCGGGGGTCTTGTTCTGACATCCCTCCTTGTTTTAGAGGCTTCATAAACAGTTAGTAGTTCAGTTGTGTGTTCATTATTATTTCATATGTTAAGACTTGAGTTGCCATTTTGGCCAAGTTGAATGTTGACTTTTAAAGCGTTCTAAGTTATTTTATTAAACAGTTGAGTAGAAGTGCATTTGATCATTGTAATAATGCTTAGAGTCTTCCGCTGAGTAAGTAAGCCAGGCCAAGGGCTCGCTAGGGGCTACAGTGCTTCTCGAGTGCTAGTCCCTCCCAGGGTGTAGGCTCGGGGCATGACACTATTCAAAATAAGTACATGTTGCTTCGTATAGATGATCTCTTTGACCAGTTGCAGGTTGCATCAACATTCTCAAAAAATGATGAAAGGTCAGGGTACCATTAGTTAAAGATTAGTCCTGAGGATGTACCCAAGACGGCATTCAGGACTCGGTATAGGCACTATGAGTTCTTGGTGATGTCGTTTGGGTTAACCAATGCACCTGCGGCCTTCATGAGTTTGATGAATGGTGTGTTCAAACCATTCTTGGATTCCTTTGTAATTGTCTTTATTGATGACATTTTGATCTATTCAAAGAGTAAGAAAGAGCATGCAGACCATGTTCGTATTATTCTAGGTGTCCTTGGGAAACAAAAATTGTATGCAAAATTTTCTAGGTGTGAAATTTGATTGTCTTCGATTGCCTCTTTGGGGCATGTAATTTCAAAAGAAGGGGTAATGGTAGGTCCCTAAAAGATTGAAGCAATCAATAACTGGTCCCACCTAGTTTTGTGACTGAGGTTAAGAGTTTTATGGGGCTTGCCAACTACTATCGGCGGTTTGTGAAGATTTTTGCCTCTATTGCCACGTACTGGACAAGGCTTAATTAAAAGGAGGTGCCTTTTGAGTGGACTGACAAAAGTGAAGAGAGATTCCAAAAGCTCAAGACTCTTCTGACCATAAAACATATTTTGACATTGCCAGTGAAAGGTAAGGATTTCATTATTTATTGTGATGCTTCACGTTCGGGCTTCGGTGTTGTGTTGATATAGGATATGAATCTCATAGCTCATGCCTCACGACAGTTGAAGATTCGTGAGAAGAACTACATGAGGCATGATTTGGAGTTGGCAGCGGCAGTGTTTGCTCTCAAGATTTGGTGACATTATCTCTATGGAATTCAAGTGTGAAGTGTTCACTCATCATCGCAGTATACAACATGTGTTCACTCTAAATGACTTGAAACTGAGACAACGAAGATGGATGGAGTTACTTAAAGATTATGATATCACTATTCAATACCATCCGGGTAAGGCTAATGTGGTGGCAGATGCATTAAGCCAAAATACAGTGAGTATGGAAAGTTTAGCTTGCTTGGATGTGTCCAGGTGACCCTTGGCTAAGGAAATTCATACCTTGGAGTCTAGGTTCATGCAGTTGGGCATCTTAGAGAAAGATGGGGTGTTATCCAACATTGAGGTTAGACCCACTCTAAATGAGGAGATCAAAGCCTAGCAGTTTGAGGATGAGAGTTTGAATGAGCTAAAAAAGAAGACAGTGTTTGTTAAGGCACAAGATGCTACTCCTAATGTAGGTGGTGTGCTCAGTTTTAGGGGGAGGATTTGTGTTCCTCGAGTAGATGACTTGATTCAAAAAGTGTTGACAGAATCTCATAGTTTGTGGCACTCTATTCGTCCAGGTGTGACAAAGATGTATCGAGACTTGAAACGACTTTATTGGTGGCCTGGCATGAAGAAAGACATAGCTGAGTTTGTGGCTCAGTGACAAAACTGTCAGCAACTAAAGTATGAGCATCAAAGGCCTGCCAGTTTACCTTAGAGAATGTCAATCCCTGAATAGAAGCGGGAAAGGATAGATATAGAGTTTGTGGTTGGTCTTCCCAAGACCCCGGGAAAGTTTGACTCCATTTGGGTTGTGGTTGATAGACTGACTAAGTCAACCCACTTCATTCCAGTCAGAGTAGACTATAATGCCTAGTAGTCGGCAAAGATTTATGTTAAGGAGACAATAAGGTTTCATGGGGTTCCCCTTTCTATCATCTTAGACCGTGGTACGCAATTTACATCAAAGTTTTGGGGGAAATTGTATAGAGAGTTGGGCAATCAACTCACTTTCAGCACAACTTTTCATCCACAGACTGATGGACAATCAGAGAGGACAATTCAAGTGTTGGAAGACATGTTCTGGGCATGTGTAATTGATTTTGGAGGGCACCAGGATAAATTTCTACCTTTGTATGAGTTCTACTACAACAATAGTTATAACTCCAGCATTGATATGGCACCGTTCGAAGCACTTTATTGGAGGGTATGTAGATTTCCCATTGGATAGTTTGAGGTTGGAGTTGCGAAACCTTAGGGGGTGATGAGATTCGACAACAAGGGCAAACTCTGTCCTTGCTACATTGGCCCATTTGAGATCCTTGATTGTGTAGTGCTAGTGGCTTATAGGTTAGCTTTACTGCCTAGCCTAGTTGGAGTCCATCCAGTGTTCCATGTGTCCATGTTGAAGAAGTATCATGGGGATGGAGATTATATCATCAAGTGAGACTCAGTTCATTAAACAAAGATCTTTAGTATGAAGAGGAACCAGTTGCAATCCTTGATCATGATGTCCGGAAGCTGAGAACCAAAGAGATTAAGTCAGTGAAAGTTTAATGGAAGCATTGTCTGGTTAAGGAAGCTAATTGGGAAATCAAGAAGTACATGCGAGACAAGTATCCCAGTTATTTTACGATTCATGTACTACTCTATTCTTGCATTAACCATGTTTTCCTAGTTTGTCACTCGAGGAAGTGATGGATAAATTGGTATCTATTGTAACGACATGTTCCCATCGTTATGGATAAGCCAATGGGGAAGGAATTTAGGCTAGAAAACTTCTGAGTAGTAACTTGGAAATTTCGAGCTTAGGCCAGACTTGGAAGAAATCTTAGTTAGGTAAGGTCTAGGGTAATCCAGTGATGGATGGGGGATCTGATTATGAATTTGATCATTTGAGTAAATAGCCAAGACGATAAAGAGCCTGCACGACTTTACAGAATTGAATTCGGGCGAGTAGAACTTCCGTAATTGATCTTAGCTTGAAATGGTGGTTTTAGAACATCAAGGTTTGAGGGTGTGTTGTTAAATGGGGACTTGGAACAAAAAATCCGAGTCTCTATCTCCGTGAAACCCACCACGCCAGGATTATTCCCACCATGATGGGATTGTCCCGCTATGGCGGGCCAGCCGTGAGTAAAAATCCGAAAAGTCTCCAAAACGTTATTTTTCTGCAAACTTCATTCTTGGAGAGCAAAAGGGAGACTTAGGGCTATTTCTTTTGGTCTTTTCACTAATTCTCACGCTAAAGGTAAGTCAATTATTCCCCTAATTCATAAATTGATTCTTTAAACATAGAATCCTTGCTATTTATCCTTGGGGGAGGGTTTTGCCTTGAATTTAATGGTGGAAAAAGCCCTAGATGGGTGTAAGGATCATGGGATTGGCAAAGGGTTAGTATTTGATTATAATTTGGGTAAACTAGAGCATTATTATTGATCCTTTGCATAAATGACTTGTTTTAGACCAAGAACAAGCTGAGAGACTTCGGAAAGGGAAAGCTCAAGTTCCTAAAGAATGTTCAAGCTTGGTTTCGAGGTAGGTGATGGTTTGATTTCCCGTTTGTGTTATATATGCCTGTGAACTGATCTGTTGTATTCAAGCATGTATGTGAAGAGGGAAAGATGAAATGAATCTAATGAAATGACTTTATTTGTGATTCTATAGCATGCAATGAACATGTTACCTGATTGTACGATACAAGTGTGTAAATCATTCATTGTGGAACTGATTTTTCTTCTTTTTATGGTTGATTGGATTAGGTGTCACGTTCCAACATATAATTGGATTGTGTGTCACGTTCCAACACATATTGAATCGCGTGTCACGTTTCTACACATTATTGGATCGGGTGTAACGTTCCGACACACAAATAGTTTCAGTGTTGGTTCCAAGAGAGAACCATCATTCACTGTTGCATTTGAAATTGATAATGTGAAACTGATATATTTAGCATGAACTGGTAGATTGTTATTCTTTCTGTATATGTGTAGTTTACTATGTTGTAGTTACTTGTGTCTGTCTTACTTACTGGAATAGACGCGTAATCCTACCAGTATACCGTTGTTTTGTGTACTGATACTGCACTTGCTTTTTCTTTGTTGAGTACATGGCATCTTCAGGCGGCTGTTGAGAGACCTCAGCTAGGAGATCACTGACTTGTCGAGTTCAAGGGTGAGCCAGTTCCTTCAGGATACCATAGATTCATCCAGGATCTTAGTCCATTTCCTTCGGACTTAGACCTTTCAGACTCTTTACTTTATGTTTAGCTGTTTTGGGGTTGCATCCCCTTATCTTAGACCGTTTAGTTAGAAGTTTTGGTACAATGACTTTCAGGTTCTAAGGGTTGAATTTTCACTTGTTTATATTTGTTTTGATAACTTATTGAGTTTATCGGAACTCAACTTTAAATTGATTATTTAAACTTGTTTCTACATCTTTAAATTCATGCTTTTTTTTAGTATTGTTTAGTTGGGTTGTAGTAATGGTTCTCCCACCGAGGGTTAGTGTGGGTGTCAATCACGACAGTTTGGGTCGTAATAGGCCTAGTATTCCTATATAGCAATCAGTTGCTTAAGTATGTTCAGAGGAACTTGATATTTATACATATGGAAGATTTGGTGGATGCTTAATTTGTAAGAAGGTTTCTGAGAAGAGGGGAAGGCTTACCTTAAAAGCATGAACTCCTAAATTGAATGTTAATATAATACCCCTAATTAAAATACTTCATTTATTTTATTTATTAATTTAATTATTTGTATTATATTAAAAGTAGATACCCTTTCATATTAAAGAGTTGTGACTTTTTTGACGTGTTTTGACATTTTCGATGAGTTGTAACTTTTCTGAAGGGTTGTGATTTTTTCAAAGGGTTGTGACTTTTTCAAAGGGTTGTGCCTTTTTCCGATGAGTTGTGACTTTTGCAAAAGGTTGTGACTTTTCCGATGAGCAGTGACTTTTTCGAAAGGTTGTAACTTTTCACATAAGGCACAATTAATCCCTATTCATAATACTATTTGTTAGCTATAAATAGAGAGACTTCCTCTCACTTTTAAACTACGATTTTTTTCAAGTTTTCTACTCTTCTTCTTCTTAAAAAATCTCAGGGTTATTTGCAACAGTTGATTAAGTTCAAAGTTCAACAAAATTTGAGGTACAACATAAGAAAGAGTTGGTGAACAAACTGTAGCAAATCATTCATAAATTCACACTAGTATTTTTTCTTACGACTTTCATGAGTTAACAGTGATGAAAAGTTGTTGGAAAGACAATAATAATAAACAAATATGAAAAAAGTCACATGATTTGGGTAAGATATTTCTTCTTTGTTTTTTTTAAATTATATTTTTACCCTCAAATGAAGGAGTTTCTTTCTAATTTTGCTAAAACAACGGGGCATCAATGTAGTCTATTGAATCATTAGTTTTGATGTTAATTCCACTATTTCAAAAATAGATTTTCACTTTTACTTCAAATATGATAATAACTATTTTTTAATAGATATGTAAGTCAAAATGAACAGAGAAAGTAAAGTGGTGGTGGCAAGAGATTTTAATCAAATGGAACAGTATAGTGAATATAGCATGATCATATATTTTCGTCTTCCTTCTTCATTGGCTATGTATCGTTCCATTTATTTTTTAAAAAAATATTTATATTGAGTATGGAATTTTTTAAGTATGAATTTCCTGTTATTTTGTGTTCATTTTAATTTGAGAAAATGGTATGTCACAAGATACACTCCTTGCTAGCTATATAAAATAGATAAGAAATACTTTAAATTTTATTCATCTATTAATTTTTATTGTTTAAAAAGTTTAATATTTTATATCACTATACAACATCTATAAGATACTAGATACTTTCATTAGACAACAAGTAAAAGATAGATTGTGTACAAAGATAAAATATTAAAATATTTATGGTAATCCTTATTAGTGTCATGCACATACTAAATTTCAAGTATGAATATTTAAGAGAAAAATTATACTTAAATGGTGTCCATAATTTATGTTCATAACCTCAAGAGGAAAGACTATTGTTGACATTTTTTGTATTGATAGTTTTAAAATTTTGTTGGTTAGATTTGCTTACAAAATTTAGTGAAGTAAAAAATAATACTACTAAAGATATTTCACTTTCTCCCCATATTTAAACTTTGAATGTATTTTGAAATGTTTCAATGATATCTGGTCATTTTGATCTCAAAATACAAGCAACTCTTTGACAATTTGTATTAATCATTTAAAAGCACTTGTCCTATGTTCTTTAAACTATAATTATTTACTAAAGTTTAATTTAGTAATATTAATTCTATTTTACAACATCGTATACTATATATACATATACACATGCAACGCACGTGCCGTGAAACTAGTATATATTAAAAGTGGGAAGAATTTTAGGCAAAAGTTGAATTACTATTTTACCCCTAAACTAGATTAGAATGTTATAAAATATTAAATAGTAAAATAAAAATAAAATAATAATAATTACTGCTTAATATAATCAATTCAGTGAGGTGAGGGATTTAGTTTTCTCCATTTATTCCACAATTATTTTTACGCTAGCTCTTTTTTAGAATTATTAAAATTCTACTCATTCCACAATTCTACTCATGACATCTCTACCCAATGTTATCCTTTCATTCTACAGTTAAAGAAGTTTTTGTTACATGACATCTCTGCCCAAGGTTATCCTTCTCATTCTATAGTTAAAGTAGTCATGAACTTATATCATTATTGTAGTGTTTGATTATGCTTTAGCTTGACTTGATGAAAAATGCTCTTGGTTTTTGATTGGTTATGGAAGAAAGCGTTGACAAGAACTCGAAAACTTATCTATTGATTTTATATTTCTTTTTCCATCTAACTATTATGATTAAAGTCTTAAGAAAGGTGTGCATATTGTATTTTTCTGTGTTTTCTCTTTATTAGACTTTTTAAATTTGATTTTCTTTGGATTGTTTGTCTGTCTGAGTTTTTATTTGGACTCAAATTAGTCGTTTGTGACTTTATTGAAAGTTTGCTAAACTTAAAATACACCCTCATTTGGTGTTTCTTGTCACTCTTTTAAAGATTTATTTGTAATTGTTGTATTTATTCACTCATTACATATGTGTATTCATAGAATTTTAATCGGTCTAAATAATCTATAAACTATTGCATGGGACACACGTGCAACACACGTGTCCAAAAACTAGTTTATATAATAAAAATGTTTCAAAAGCCTCATCTTTATTTCTCAACAAATATATTCTTGTATATCTAGAAAAATCATCGATAAATGTGACATACTATCTTTTACCACCTCTAGTCAAATCTCCCAAATCAGTATGCACTAAATCCAATAGTTTGGTTTCTCTAAAAATAGAAGCATGGGACTTTTTAAATTGCTTAGCCTCAACACAAATTTCACACTTATCAATATTTGCAAAGTTTAACATTATCAATAAGCCTTCAAAATGTATTTTCTTAATATAAGATAAACTAACATGTCCAAGTCTAGCATGCCATAAATCAAAAGAATCAATCAAATAAGACGAAGTAATAGTATTTTCATTTATAATATTTAGTACAAACAAACCATGGTTACAATATTCTTTGTCCACAAAACATTATTTTTTGTTAAAATAATGTGATTAGACTCAAAGAAAATCCTAATAAACCCAGAGCTATCAAATTGGATCGAATATTAGGAACATGTAACACTTCAGTTAAGACTAAAGATTTTCCGGATGTGAGTTTGAGAGGAACTTTACCTTTTACAAGAATTTGAGCGGTTCTTGAATCACCAAGATATACAAGTTCTTCAACTTTATCGACTTGAGTGTAAGACACAAAATTATTTTTATCAGCACAAATATGTCTAGTAGCACCAGAATCTATTACTCAGTCACTCACATAGACAACAATATTTACTTGAGAAATGACCGCAACAAAATATCCTCTGTTTTGTCCAAATTAATTTTTGGCATAAAGAGATTGTCAATTTATAAAAAGTCTTGGGATTGTAAACAAGTTTCTTTTTATTGAAAAGAGTAGAGATAATAGTAGAATTACATACCTTATCAACATAATTCCAAATGTTGAATAATTTGGCGAAAACAATTATAGTTGAAACTATGATAAAAATAGAACCACCTCACTAATCTTGTATATTGCACTCTTTCTGTGATCCATGACAACAATGAAAAATATCCTTAAGATTGTTAGAAATTTTGTTGTACAATCACAGATTCTTGATAGCTTGAGGAGTGTAAGTCATTGTCCTTAAGGATATTTCACCGGTACAGTGTATCCCCCAGGATTCAACAAGCCCTTCTAGAATTAACTACGAACAGGAAAAGTAAAGTTTTTATAACTTTAAAACCGAGCAAAGAAAGAAGAAAAATGAAGCTATTGTTATGTTTTTTCTCACTTCCACCTGGAGAGGCCAAGAATGGCATATATATGCCAAAGGAAAAGAATAATTAAAACTATCAAAGAATAAATGTCATAAAGGCAATAATATCTAATCAAAGAGGAATTGAAACGTTGGTGGCAACGACATTATATTTGAATGTTGGACAACAAATAATTTTGACCAAAGTTAATATATCTTTTTGAGATAACTTATTTTATAATAATTGTTTTTCCTAACAAAGCTCACTCAAGAACAAAATATTGGAAAAGAAAGAAGTAACTAGCAGGCAAGTTGAAGAGGAAATATAACAAATGTTTGATAGGCAGAAAGATTGTTGGAATTGTAGGCTTCTATTCATAATTATATTCACTACCAATAGTTCCTTTTATATAGACTTACAACTTAACTAAAATACATAATTAAAATGTAACTAACTCAGTAGTACTTTCAACTAAAATGAGAAACTTAAAGACCAAATATCAACTATCCAAGACGAAGTTAAAGTGCAGTAAAATACTAAAAGAAAGCTGAAGTAACTTTTCTCTTCTTTTGTTTGAATAATTTATTCAACATTTCCCCTTGATTCAAAATCTCTAACACCAAGCAATGATCTGAAGTAGACATTCTTCTGATATGGCAGTGCCTTTGTGAATAAATCTGCTACTAGTTCATTGGTGTTGCAAAACTTCAATATGATCTCTTCTTTTTCCACCAGCTCATGAATAAAGTGGAAGTGAATGTCAATGTGCTTTATTCTTCCATGAAATACTGGAGTCTTAGCCATTGAAATTGTGGATTTGTTGTCGCAATAAATTTATGTTGCTTTCTCTTGCTTCTGGTTCAGATCAACATAAATTCTCCTAAGCCAAATGCATTGACAAGCTGAAGAAGTTGTTGTAATGTACTCTACCTCTGAAGACGACAATGTTGTTATTACTTATTTTTTTCTAATTCAATATTAGCTCGCCTGATCCAAGGCTGAACACATTGTCTGGTGTACTCTTCCTATCATCCACCAAGCCTTCATAATCACTGTCAGTAAAGCCTAACAATCTGAAATTTGAAACATGAGAATATGAAATACCATATTCCAATGTTCTAGAAACACAGTGTAAAATTATTTTTGCAGCTCCAAAATGATGCTTCGATGGATTGCTCATAAACCTTGAAACAACACCAAAAGAGTACGAAGTATCTGGAAAAGTATGAGCCAAACAAATTAAACTTTCAACTAGACTTCTAAAACTTCTTGCATTGGCTTGTCCAGTACCATCTTTTTGCTGCAATTTTTCATTTATATTCATGGGTGTTGCACCAGATTTACAATATGACAAGGACAGATTCTTTTAAGAAGAACTGATACATATTTCTTTTGAGAAACAAACACTTCACCTTCTCCTTGTTTCACCTCAAGCCCAAGAAAGTAATGCAACAAACCTAAATCATTCATCTCAAATTTACTCATCATACTAGATTTAAATTCAGCTACAATACAGTAAGATGAACCCATATAAATTATATCATCAACATAGAGGCATACAAAAAGAAGATCATTGTTACCTCGTTTCCCAAAGTACAAAGTAGGGTAACTTTCACTCCTTTCAAACTTATTTTGAACAAAATAGGAATTGATTTTGCTATACCAAGTGTATGGCAGTTGTTTCAGCCCATAAAGTGTCTTCCTCAGATGGTACACCTTTTCCTCTTGACCACTGATTTTGAAACCTTGAGATTGAGCAACATAAACCTCCTCTTCCAATTCACTATTCAACAATGCTGACTTAAAATCAAGTTGATAAAGTGACCATTTCAGTTGAGCAGCCAATGCTAAAATTGTTTTTACCATCTCAAATCAAGAAATAGGAGAAAATGTCTCTTCAAAATCAACAACCTACTGTTGTGGGTATCCCTTTGTGACACGTCCTGCCTTATGTTTCTGTACACTTCCATCTACATGATACTTTGTTTTCAATATCCACTTTTATCCAACAACATTCTTTCCATTTGGCAAGTCAGTGAGCTGCCATGTTTTATTTCTTTGTATTGCCATCAATTATTCCTTCATCGCATTCTTTCACTCCTCATTTTAAATCGCCTCTTCATAAAATCCATGATATGAAACAATAAAAGTAAATTGACAAGATTGATTAGAATATCTAGGATTCTCTTTTCCAGATCTTATTGATCTTCTCAGTGGAATTGACTTAGGTGAAGGTTCTTCAAGCGTTGCAGGTGTGTCTAGTTCAGTCACTTATTCAAGTGAATTTGGGGCAGAATATTGTCCATCTGGATAATCTTCAATAGGAATTGTAATCTCCTTTTGTCCTTGTTTTTTACTCCAATTCAAACTTGACTTTTCATCAACTACAATATTTATGCTAATTATCACTTAGCCATTAAGAAGGTTATATAACATGTATGCTTTGGATTGAAGACAATAACTGATGAAAGTACATTTTTGTGATTTTTCATCTAGTTTTTGTCGAGTTTGAGAGTTAATCAAAGCATAAGCAATACAACTAAAAATTCTTAAGTGGCTTATTGAAGGACTTGTACCTTTCCAAGCTTCATATGGTGTTTGATTCATCACAACCTTTGTAGGAGATAGGTTAAGTAGGTACACTGAGGTTGCAACTGCTTCTGCCCCGTATTGGTTTGGAAGTCCTTTGCCTTTCATCAAACTTCTTGCTATCTCTACAATGGTACAATTCTTACGTTCCACTACACCATTTTTCTTTGGTGCGTAGGGTGTAGTAAATTCCCTATGAATTCCAGATTCTTCACAAAAATGGATAAATTCATTAGAGAAGAACTCCTCACCTCTGTTCGTTCAGAGAGTTTTTATACGCAACCCACTTTGATTCTCCACTTGTGCCTTGTATTTTCTTTAATTCTCAAAAGATTTTGATTTGTATTTTAGAAAATACACCTATCTCATGCGACCGAAATCATCTATGATGAGTGGAAAATATTGATTTCCACCAAAATATTCAGTATTCATTGAATCACACAAATCTGCATGAATTATTCTAGGCAAGTAGATGCTCTCCAATTATTTCCATATAACATCTCAGATTTCAAAAAGGGAAGGGATTGCATAAATTGCAACTACTAGTTCAAGTCTACGAGATCAGTCTACGGTTCGTAGAATTTTCTATGGGTCGTAGACCAGTCTCGTAGAAAGGGATAAAATAGTTTTTTGAAAATCAAGTTTCAGTATCTTTTCTATGATTGAACAAGATGGCCCATCAATCAATCTACGAGTCGTAGATAGGGTCCATACAAACAATCCAAACTTAGTGAAATTATGAGGACGAAAGTTGAATTCTACGGTTAGGGTCTATGGACCGTAGGAAGTCCTACGGACTGTAGAAGGGTCTCATCAAATGTTAAGTGATTTCATGGTCCCAGTACTTGGTTTATGGTTGACTAGTATGGACTGTAGAAAATTCTACGGTCCATAGGTTGCAACCGTAGGTTAATTCCGACAGTGATTTAAGGGGATTTGGGTCGTTTCCTAATTATTTTAAACCAAAACTAAGTCTTTTTGGCCTACATCCTAAGGCCTATATAAGGAATTTTGAGTCCTAAATTACCACTCAAGCCCCGTTCTCCTAAATCCCCAAAACCTACCCAAATTGTCACGCCCCGAGCTACCCCTGAGACACGGACACGGGACCTAGGACCAGAAGTGATCCCAAGCTAACCCTGCTAGCATGATCATGAGCATACTAAAGATAATAAACTGATGCGGAAGCTAAATCATAAATAAAAATGAAAATATGGGAAATACCCATATACTATAACTGATATAAATGATAACTGGTGAGTTTAATACAAAGAAGATATTAATTCAATACTAAGCTGAATCTAACTATGTCTAAAATAAGCCTCTAAACTGACTAGAAATGTTGGGACATGCCCCAACTAGATCTAGCAAAACTGAAACTAAAGACTAAAAGCGATAAAGATAAACATGTCACTAGTCCTCGAAGAATGAGGACTCACCACTGATG
>NW_006238931.1:2652150-2676810 GCF_000226075.1 Solanum tuberosum | reverse complement strand
CAATAGAATTTGACTGAACTGTGGGAGCTACTAATAACCGACATAAAACCACATGAGCTAAATGTGGAGTCCGATGTATACGCCCCATTAAGATGACCCAATACACTCGGCCAAAGGTATAGCGGCATGCTGGCGTGATCACTAAAATGATGCCCACATAGGGGACTTACAACCTACGTGGATAGTAGTCCTGGGACTATTTGGGTACGCTGAACCCTAGTCCAACTCGGTATTATGCTACTCCCAATGGATTAAGTGATTAACGCATTATGACTAAACTTCTGTAAGTTACTGGATAGCTCAAACTGAACATGCAAAACTGAGAATCAATTAATTTGATAATGATGCATTCATAAACTAAGGCATGTATTAACTGAGTACTGAAATATCTGACCTAGCATGTGTAATTCAAGAACTAAAGAAATACATAGCTAGGGTTTTGAAATTCATGCAAAAAACTAAATATTAACATACTAATCTGATTTGGATCATTCTAACAGCTAATGATCCAATAATTCTAACATTCAAGAAACCCTAAGTCTAGTCGTAATAAGGGAATCAAGAAACTGACTGAAAACTAGGGACCTAATGGGCGAAAGGAACCCACTAGTGAAATCCCACATACCTGGTGATGAATTCCTCGGAGAAATCTTTCGATTTCGGGGCTGGAACTGAAGGAAACTTGTTGCGTTCTTGAACTAGGGTTCTTGACCTCTTTTTCTCCTCTTTACTCTCTAATTTTTTCTAAGTTTTTGATTAATGATTTGACTTAGATAAGTTCTAGTTATGTTTCTAGGCTTAAACTGACTAAAACCTCATGATTTAGGGTCTAAACGATGTATCTTAGGGGTCCAACGAAATAGGAAAAGACCAAAAGACCCCTGACTTAACTGTTGTCGGAGTGACCGACGGATTGGACCTCGGGCCGTAGTTCAAACTACGGCCCGTAGATTGGGGTCGTCGATCAACTCTGCCTGACAGGGCTTTACTAAAACAAGCATAACTCTTTACTCAGAGGTCGGATTTTTGCAAACTCGGTGGCGTTGGAAAGAGGATTAAATTATCTATCATATCAAAGGTCATGAGACACATAATTATTATTTTTCTAAGAGTTATGACCATCTGAAGTTGACCCAATCAATAATTTTCATCTAACTGGCTGCTAACCCTTACGTACGGTCAGACCTACGGACCGTGGATAAAACGACAATCCGTGCTGGTCGATCGTAGTTCGTGTTAGAGGCTGGGTAAATAAGTCTTGGTCCACGAACACAGACCACAGACCGTGGTCTGACCTACGGACCGTGGGTCGAGACTTAGCCGATTTTCTGAGCTGGGTTGAGGAGGGGTTGCAGTGGTGAACCATGGACCACCAACATGGGTCGTGGTCTGACCTACGGTCCGTGGATGGCAATTGTGTGTTGCACCTGCAACTTCTCAAAGTCTGCATTTTTGGTCTGTTTCGAATACGGGGTGTTACACAAATTCATCCTCCCCAAATTCTATCAACACTAAGGAAGAAGAAAAGGCTAGGGTTAATTCGAGTTCATCAATCCTCCATTGTTTTCGGGCTTTAGGTATCAAGGTATGTGGGTATTTATCCATGGAGTCCTTTCCTCCATGGCGTCCCAAAAGGTCCCAATTTCTCAATTCAATTTTAAATAATCAAGTTAGGGTTTCAATTCAATCTTTGTGGGTTTCATTCAATTATGATTTATTGTTATTGATTAAGTGTTCTAATGCATGATTCAATGTACATACATGATATTTAGTTGAAATTACATTGACCTATGTCCAAATTATGATTTTCAACTATGAACCTATGATTAACTCATGAACCTATGAACTATGAATTTATGAAGATATGCATGTTTTTATGAAGATATTGTAAATGATTTGGGGATGCTTTGAAAGGAAAGTTTCTATGTTATTATGAAAGATTTTCTCACGTTCTATTATGATCATGATTTTGAAAAGTATTTCTCACATATGGATTCACATTGGTGAAAGGTTTTCTCATCCGTGTTGAATTGTGTTTAAGGAGATACTCTATATTTTGATTTTCAGATGTGGATTGGTATTTATCATATCCTTTCCTATGTTATAATGATATTCGACTTTGATCTATTTTGTTGGAATTTAGACTTACCACCGAGAGGATTTAAGGTGGAGGCTCAAATAGGGTAGTCTCTAGTAGCAACCTCTAGTCCCTAACTACATGCCCCCGTAGGATTGTCTTAAATGAACTAGCTAGTGGATCCACTTTAGCAAAAGATGACATGTACAGAATCTACCTTGGTAAGTAGATTCTCCTTCTTTTGGTATGAAGGATATATTGGATTCCATGATATGACTCTCATGGTCTTATTTTCGGTTAAAGCTAATATTCCACAAAAATGACTATTAAAGCTTTTCTTATGTCTAATACTTCAATGTATTTGACCATATTTCATGATTTACATGTCATTACTTCTTTAAGTCTTTAAATGTTCAAAGAATGATCATGCCTACATGTTTTAGATCATTCATGCTATCATGCCTATTTTATGCATATTTCCTCATACTTAGTACATTCCATGTACTAATTCATACTTCTTTCTGCATTGTTCCACTAATGTAGGGCCCGACGCTCCTACCTCGCACACTTGTGGTTAGACATCTTTTGGGTGCTTCAAGATTGGTGAGTCCTCATGTTTCGAGGACCGAGTCACACATATTGCTTTCTTTACTTTAGTTTTCTGACTTTGTACGTGATGTATGAGTTACGTCCCAATCACTTTCCTTATAATGTAGTAGATGGCTTTTTGAGACTTATGTTAGACTTCCGCTTTTGTCAAATTATTTTATGATATAAGACTATTTTAATTGAAATCTTTATTTATATTATCTTGTATGATGTATGCTAAGTGACCTATGTACGGCTTCTCGGGGTTCTACACGCCATGTTACGACTAGGGTATACTTTGGGTTGTGACATTCCAACAGAAAATGACTTTCTACTTTGCTTCCCATAAACGCAATCTTCGCATAAATCAAAAGAATTAATTTCTCGTAATCCAAAGATCGTACTTTTTCGTCCTATCAACTTTAGCTACTTGAAATTAAGATGCCCATACCTCAAATGCCACAATTCTGAGTCATTTTTTGCAACAGTTACCAATGCAAAATTTTCTACATTTGAAACTTCTAGCAGAAACATTCCGTTTTCAGCCATGAGAGCATTAACCATTGTTTGGCCTAATTTTTTTTAATCTTTAATAACACATGCTCCATCATCAAAACAAAAGTTCATATCCATTAGACAATAGTTTCCCAAACACTCAGTAAATTATGGCCAATCTAGGAACAAATTGAACATCCTAAAGAAGCTTTAGTTTACCATGGATGTTTCTGATTGCTACTGTTCCTTTTCCTTCAGCTTGAATGTCGTTGTTATCACCAAGCCTGACAGTCAATTTTAGTGTCTCATCAAGTTCTTTTAAGTTTGACTTCATGCCTGATATATATAGTTGAAGCAGCCAATATCTACAAACCACATATTACTTGCAACATCATTAGTATCACGATAAGCCATGAATAACATACTTTCTCCATTAGTTGTCTCTAGATAATTCACTTGTTTCTCCATGTACAAGCAATTTGCTTGCACGTGCCCAAACTTCTTGCAATGATGACACTGTTTGTTGCTTCAATTGCATCTTTTCTCATTGAAGTGCCTTTGTTCAAAGCCTCTGCCTTGGCCTTAACTATTTCCACGAATTGCACCTCTACCTCGTCCTCTTCCTATTGTTTCCTTGTGATGATATCTTGAATTGGGTGCCTCCAGCTTAGATTGAAATGTTTTTTCTTCCTACTTTTCCGCTGACCTGTTTATCCTTGTCTCATGGGCTTGTAAAGAACCTATCAATTCATCGAATGAAAATTTTGACAAGTCTTTGAACACCTCAATTGCAGCCACAACATGATTAAACTTAGGAGTTAAACTACTTAAAAAAAATTCAACAACATTTTGATTAGTTGTTTGGTCTCTGTATGACCCCATTTGACTAATATTAACCATTGCTCTAGACATTTTTTTTTGCATAGGGTCATTTCCTTTTATGATTAATTTTTCAAACTCATGCCGAAGAGTTTGAAGTTTTACAACTATTACCTTTGATAAACCTTGAAATTCTGTTTACAAAATTCTCCATGCTTGCCTCGAAGTGGTGGCTGCTGGAATTCGAGAAAATATTGTCCCATGGACTGTCTGTTAAAGGAAGGACAATGTCGTTGCGTCCTTGTTTCTACTTTCCTTCAGCCACCACTCTTCATTCGAATCTGCATATCAAGTCTCTATCAAGTCCCAAAGATCTTGAGACTTAAATAAAGTCTTCATCTTGATGCTCCAAAATTGATAGCTTTGTCCCATAAAATGGTGATGGTTGACAGAGATATGCTCAGAGAACTTCCATTGGAAGCCATGCTATTATTTTT
Organism: Solanum tuberosum; assembly: GCF_000226075.1. Classification (NCBI taxonomy): domain Eukaryota; kingdom Viridiplantae; phylum Streptophyta; class Magnoliopsida; order Solanales; family Solanaceae; genus Solanum; species Solanum tuberosum. The sequence continues at coordinate 2,672,334 of NW_006238931.1, read as the reverse complement.
GTTACTAGGTCGCCTGAATCTAAGCGTTCTCTGATACCACAAATGTTGGAGAACATAGTTTTCAAGCTCACTCAAGAAAAAATATTGGAAAGGAAAGAAGTAACTAGCAGAGAAGTTGAAGAGGAAAAATAACAAATGTTTGAAAGGCAGAAAGATTGGTGGAATTATAGCTTCTTTTTCTGATTATATCCATCACCAATGATTCCGTTTAAATAGGCTTACAGCTCAACTAAAATACAGATAAAAGGGCACTAACTCAGTACTACTTTCAACTAAAATGAGAAACTTAAGGACCAAATAACAACTATCTTAATCTAAGTCAAAGTGTAGTAAAATACTAAAAGAAAGATGCAATAATTTTTCTCTTCTTTTAATTGAATCATTTATTCAATAGCAATTAGTATGGGTCAGAGAGTCATGGCTTTCAGCTTTCCTAACTGTTACTCACCTTTTCATGCTAGAGAGAGAGAGAAATTACCAATGCACGTCAACATTTTAACACTGATAACATATAATAATTATCACCGCAAATTTCACAAATCTTTTTCTGCAAGTTCACATAGAAAACATTAGAAATTTAAAAGCTGACAAACTCTTGATTCCACTTGAGTGAAGTTTATATTGCTCTTTAGTTTTGACAATGAACAAGGATCTAGATGTTACCAAAGTACTCCTTTCAACTATTTTTGTTGCACATAATTAAGATTACCATATGACACAATGAAATATGTGGAGATAAAATGTCATCAGATACACAAAGCTGCTAAATCCTAATCAGAAAAATCAAGTTCTCGTCTTCTTTAAGCTAACATGCTTATCTTTCATAATAAAATCCTCTTTATAAAGCAAAAGCATATCCACCGGCATATTCCAAGTATTCTATTTAAGTTTGATTGTTTTGTACTTGAATGTTATACTATTAGACACACTCTACGCTACTATTAACATCTTCTTTTGGACAGGAAAATAGATTTTTCAAAATAACAAAGACAACCTATTATAGAGCATAAATCTTGATGCACAAAATAAATCTCTCCACTCTATTTGTCCAGCTAAAAATGCACTATATAATAAAATCTTATCTTTGCAGAAAAATGAAAAGAAAAACCCAATCATAGTGCAATATGAATTGATGTTAAACTTTTTTGGACCTAAAATTTTAACAAATCAGTAAATTGACTTCGGAATTAAATGTATTAAAAACTAACTAAGTGTTAATCCATATCCCTTTAGTTACTAGTAGAACAAGGCATAAACAAACATCCTAAGTAGTGAAACAACAATACGATATCTCTTAAATTAAAATGAAACACATGTTTTGAATAAAATACACTAGACAAGTCTAGCTACCCTTCCTGACCTCTGATCTTTCTAATGGGGTATTACCACACCAACTCAACCACTCTTTCTGGTGTTAAATAGCATATTAACAACTTTGAGTTTTATAATTTTCATATAAGAGGGGGGAAAACGATAAAATTAAATAATAATATAAAATAAAATTAAAAAAAGACACACGCTGAGCCAACTCTATTCATCCCAAAAAGAATGTCGGCCTTTTGCCATGGAGAAAAAAAGACAAATGCAGACCCATTGATTACATGAACAGTGTAACACCCCGCTACTTGAAAGAACTAGAATTAGAAAGAACCATTTTTGGAAAGAATGAAAATATGAAATTTGGCAAGATATGTCAAGTATGACTTTTGCGTCAACTTCAAACAACCATAAATCTTAGTACTGGATGATTTAGGTGGGCTACAAGATGTTAAATGAAAGGTCTTTGAATTATGTTTCCAACACCACCGAGTTTGCTAATTTTGAAGCTCGTATGAGGGAGATATGCCCGTTTGAAGTCGGGCTGTCCAGTTAAGGAAAGTCACCCGGATTTTAGAGGGGTACTTTGGTATTTTCATTACCCAATTAGTTAAATTCGTTTTTAGTAATTTATTTGGGGTCTAACTGATTTGGTTCAGTTTACGCTTCACAAAATTACGTTAGGGTTTTGAGAGAACAGAAAAGAGGAGAAAAGAGGAGAAAAAGCCGAAGTTCGTCACGTTCTTGAGATTTCGCTTGCGGATTTCGCTAAGGGTTCATCCCTACGAGGTATGTGAGACTTTCATAGCATTGGTTACGTTCACCCATGCACCAATCATGATTTAATTCAACGTATTTATGTTCTAGAAAGTAGAGTTTATGAGTTCTTGATGAATCTTGTTGAAGTTTCATTTGAATCTTGATTGTTGAGTTTTGGAGGAGTTTCTTGAGATGATTCGATGAGATTTAAGGTTGTTTTTTATTAGATTCTTATATACTTTGGTTGGTTATTCGAATCTAGACGATTTAGGGTTGAAAAATGAGCAAGAAAATTCGTAAGTTTTCTGGGCAAGGGGCTGGCGCACCACGCCACTCAGTGCGCCAACATATGGTGTCTGTAGGATGGGATCTAGGACACCACGCCACTCAGTGTGCCCCAACCCAGCTTCTGCAGTTCAGGGTCTGGCGCCCTGCGCCACTCAGTAAGACAGGGTCGCCAGGTCCTCTACCATTTCCCACTTCTTTCCGTTTGAGTTCCCTCGAATCGTACTTATGTTTTCTAGTTGATTTCTACACTCTAAGGTACGTATAAACATCGAGAGATGATCCATAACATGAGATCATAAACCTTGAATCCATAATTCAAATTCAAGGAAAGTTAAGAGCCAAGTCTAAAAAGTTCTTAGAGTCTTTCAAAAGTCTTTTGCAATTGTTTTAAACTTGTTTTCAAGTCTTGAGCATTGAGTTGAATAAGATTAAGAGTGAAGTTAATTTCTTCAAAATATTATATGGGAACTAAGTATTCCCAAGAGTTAAAATGTTTTCACATTTAAACAAGAGAGGAAACACCGATTTCCAAGAGAGCTTTTAAGCTAGTTTTTGAGTAATAATCTCAAACCACAAAAAGAGTTATGTTTTTAAACATATAAGCTAGTATATTTTGGTAGTAGTATTGAGCACCTATTTGGGGATGAATTTGAGTTCAGATAATTCAAAGTCTCCATAAATCGTGTATCCAACATGGGTAGACAAGGGTCATACTTTTTAGATGATTCCTTGATGTTTTTAGCATAGACTAGTGGATACACTTAGTGAGTTAGGTTCTATACCCCTAGCAAGGTATAGGACGACCCTGGGAGCGTGAGGCAAGACGTTGTACCATCACTTAGCTCGTAGTGGTGGTTGTCGATTAGAGAAACTCCAATAGAGATATTTTGTATTCTTATATACAAAGAGTTACTTGTATTTTCATATACAAAACTAAGTTATTGTTGTGCCTTTTATAGACTAAGTTGTTATGTAAATGCTTTAAAGTTTTTCTTTAAATTGCAGCTTTATTTCTGCATTATATTGAAGATGAGTTGAGTTGAGAAGAGGTAAGTGTTTCTTTCATATTCTAGTTCAAGCTTAAGTTTTGTTTAGATTTCCCTTCGCATGCTCGTACATTCTACTGATGTCATTTGTCCTTCATCATTTCATGATGCAGATACAGGTAATCAGGATCAACATCAAGCGCTTCGTTGATCCAATTGAGCATTCAGAGTCATTTTGGTGAGCCTCTTTGCTTTTCGGAGGATCCCTTTTCATATTGTTTTTAGTATTTCAGTTGTTAGGATGATCGGGGGTCTTGTCCCGACATCCCTCATAGTATGAGAGGCTTCATAGACAGATAGTTATAGTTCTTTAGTCTTACATTTCAGTTGTTTTTGTTATAAGACTTGAGTTGCATGTTTACTTCTAAAACATTCTCAGTTTATCTATTCAGACAGTTTGTTAAGATTGTATTTAAGTACATTTTCTGCTAAGTAAGTCTTCCGCTGAGAGTCTAGCCAAGCGAAGGGTTCTCTTGGGGCCAACAATGGTTCTCGATTGCCAGTCCCTCCCAGGGTGTAGGCTCGGGGTGTGACAAACTTGGTATCAGAGCACATAGTTCAAGAGTTCTAGGGAGTCTATGAAGCTGTGTCTTTAGATTCCTAGTTATCGGTATGAAGCGCGCCACATCTATTATTAGGAGGCTACAAAATTTAGGAACTATCTCACTTCTTTCATATTCATTTCGTGTGATAGAGTTTATCTCTATACAAGTTCTTTTCTTACTCGTGCTTGCACGTATCTTTCAAATCATCCCTACACGAAGAACTGTCTGAGGTCGTCCTGCTAGAAGTAATGTCGAGGAACAAGGGATACCTAATGCACCTGAAGTGCAACCCCAAGGAGAGGTCACCAATGCTTAGTTCCGTGAGATTATTCAGATGTTGAGCCAAGTTGTGACTAACCAAGCTGGGCAACAAAGACAGAATCGTCAGGAAGGTGCTGATACTTCTAGGATATGTGAGTTCTTAAGGATGAATCCTTCAAGCTTCACTGGTTCAAGTGTCACTGAGGATCCATAAAACTTTTTTGAAGAGCTTCAGAAGGTTTTTGAGATTATGCATGTTGCTGATGCTGAGCGAGAGGAACTAATTGCATATCAACAGAAGAGTGTTGCTAGAATCTGGTTTGACCAATCAAAGAAGGGTAGAGCTGAGGATGCACCAATTGTGAGCTGGGATATGTTTAAGACTACCTTTATGGGGAGTTTCTTTCCCCATGAGCTAAGAAAGGCAAAGGAAAGAGAATTCCTCACTCTGAAGCAGGAATCTATGAGTGTTCATGAGTACATTCTGAAGTTCACCCAACTTTCCCACTATGCTCCGGAGATGGTTGCTGACATGAAGAGCAGCATGAGTTTATTCGTTGCTAGATTGGCTCGTCTGTCAAGTAAGGAATGCAAGAAAGCTATGTTGATATGAGATATGGACATAGCAAGGTTGATGATCCATGTACAATGGGTTGAGGAGGACAAACTTAGGTATTGAGAAGAGTTTAGAAACAACAGGGCTAAGACATCACGGAATGAGTCCGGGCAGCAGAAGAGTAATGTGAACCGGTCTTCTTTCCAACATAAGAAAAAGGTACCTGCTCCATCATCTACTAGTGCACCTGCACCAAGGAATAGAGGTGAGTTCAATAATCAGAATTCACAAATTTTCAGTGCCAAACCTGCAAAATCTCAAGGTAGTGTTGCACAAGAAGGTAATGGGACTCCTACATGTGCTAAGTGTCATAGGACCCACTCAGGGGTGTATCATGATGGCTCCACTAGTTGCTTCAAGTGTGTTCAGAATGGTCACTTTATGAAAGAATGCCCTAAGAACAGGCAAGGTTATGGTAATGGGGGCAATAGAGCCCAATCTTCTTCAGTTGCTCCACCAGACAAAGCTGCATCTAGAGGAGCAACTTCAGGGGCAGGCGGAGGAGTAAACCAACTCTATGTTATTACTAGTCGCGAAGAGCAAGAGGATTCGCCAGATGTTTTCATTGGTATGATCAAAGTCTCTAATTTTGATGTTTATTCCTTGCTAGATCCAGGAGCAAGTTATCTTTCGTGGCTCCATATGTTGCGATAAATTTTGATGTTCTTCCTAAGAAACTTCTTGAGCCCTTCAGTGTTGCTACACCTGTTGGTGAGTCTATTCTAGCTAAGAGAGTCTATCGTGAATTTACCATTTCCGTCAATCACAAAAACACCATGGCTGACTTGGTCGAGTTAGACATGGTAGATTTTGATGCCATTCTAGGTATGGACTGGCTTCATGCCTATTATGCCTCAGTAGATTGTAGAACTCAAGTTGTTAAGTTCCAGTTTCCTAATGAGCCAGTTATAGAGTGGAAGAGTAGTTCAGCAGTGCCTAAGGGTCATTTCATTTCGTACCTTAAGGTGAGAAAGTTAGTTTCCAAGGTGTGCATCTATCACTTAGTCCAAGTTAATGACTCTAGTGTTGAGACGCCACCTATTCAGTCAGTTTCAGTTGTTAGTGAGTTTCCAGAAGTCTTCCAAATGATCTACCGAAAGTCCCTCATGAGAGAGAAATAGACTTCAATATAGATATTCTTTCCGATACTCATCATATTTCTATTCTGCCATATAGAATGGCTCCAGCAGAGTTGAAAGAGTTAAAATAGCAGTTGAAAGATCTTGTTTAGAAAGGTTTTATTCAACCAAGTGTCTCACCTTGGGGCGCTCCGGTCTTATTTGTGAGAAAAAAAGATGGTTCTCTTAGAATGTGCATAGATTACCGTCAGTTGAACAAGGTTACTATTAAGAATAAGTATCCTCTTCCAAAAATTGATGATATTTTCGATCAACTTCAGGGTGCCACTTCTTTTTCTAAGATAGACCTCAGATCTGGCTATCATCAGTTAAGACCAAGAGAAAGCGATATCCCTAAGAAAACTTTCAGGACCCATTATAGTCATTATGAGTTCCTAGTTATGTCCTTTGGTTTGACCAATGCTCCTGCAACATTCATGGACCTTTTGAACAGAGTGTTTAAGCATTATTTAGATATGTTTGTTATCGTATTCATTGATGATATTCTAATATATCCAAGGAATGAGGAAGATTACGCTAGTCATGTCAGAATAGTCCTTCAAACTCTCATGGATAAAGAGTTATATGCTAAGTTTTCTAAATGTGAATTTTGGCTTGAGTCTGTGTCATTCTTAGGCCATATCGTTTCTGGTGATGGAATTCAAGGTGATACTAAAAAAATAGAGGCAGTGCAGAATTGGCCTAGACCCACGTCTCCAACTGACATTAGGAGTTTCTTGGGATTAGCTGGTTACTATAGAAGGTTCGTCGATGGGTTCTCATCTATTTCATCCCCGTTCACTAAGTTGACTCAGAAAATAGTTAAGTTTCAATGGTCTGAAGCTTGTGAGAAAAGCTTTCAAAAATTGAAAAAGAGGTTGACTACTGCCCCAGTGTTGACCTTACCAGAGGGTACACAAGGTTTTATGGTATATTGTGATGCGTCCAGAGTTGGATTGGGTTGTGTGATAATGCAGAATGGCAAGGTTATAGCTTATGCATCTAGACAACTTAAGATTCACGAGAGGAATTACCCAACCCATGATCTAGAGTTGGCTGCCATAGTATTTGCTTTGAAAATATGGCATCATTATCTTTATGTGTTCATGTAGATGTGTTCACCGATAAGAGCCTTCATTATGTGTTTAGTCAGAAAGAGCTTAATCTCAAATAGAGAAGGTAGTTAGACTTACTCAAGGATTATGACATGAGTATTCTCCATCATCCAGGTAAGGTTAATGTTGTTGCTGATGCTTTGAGCAGATTGTCTATGAGTAGTACCACCCATTTTGAGGAAGACAAGAAATAGTTAGCAAAAAATGTGCATAGACTTGCACGGTTAGGAGTTCGTTTAATGAATTTCAGTGAAGGGGGAGTGGTGGTGATGAATGGGGCTGAATCATCATTAGTGTCTGAAGTTAAAGAGAAACAAGACCAAGATCCTATTTTTCTTGAATTAAAAGAAAATGTTCATAAGCAAAAAGTGATGGCTTTTGAACAAGGGGGAGATGGCGTATTGAGGTATCAAGGTAGATTGTGTGTACCAAAGGTGGATGAACTCCAAGAGAAGATCGTGGAGGAAGCTCATATCTCCAAATGTTATATCCATCCGGGTTCGACAAAGATGTATCGTGACTTGAGAGAAGTCTATTGGTGGAGTAGGTATGAAGAAGGGCATTGCAGAGTTCGTTGTTAAGTGTCTGAATTGCCAACAAGTTAAGGTAGAGCACCAAACACCCGGTGGTATGGCTCAGAATATAGACATTCCGAAAGGGAAGTGGGAGATGATCAATATGGATTTTATTACAAGTTTACCACAGTCTCGCAGGCAGCATGATTCCATTTGGGTGATTGTAGATCGAATGACTAAATCTGCCCACTTTTTGCCGATAAAGACTATCAATTCAACACAGGATTATGCCAAGTTTTATCTTCAAGAGGTAGTTAGACTTCATGGAGTTCCAGTGTCGATTATTTCAGATAGAGGTGCACAATTTACTGCACAATTTTGGAAGTCATTCTAGAAAGGTTTGGGTTTGAAAGTAAATTTTAGTACTGCTTTTCATCCTCAGACTGATGGTCAAGCAGAGCGCACCATTCAAAGTTTAGAAGATATGTTGAGGGCTTATGTGGTTGATTTCAAAGGTAATTGGGATGATCACCTACCTCTCATCGAGTTTGCTTATAATAATAGCTACCACTCTAGCATCCAAATGGCTCCGTATGAGGCTCTTTATGGGAGAAGATGCAGATCTCCTATTGGATGGTTTGAGGTTGGTGAAGCTGGGTTGATTAGACCAGACTTAGTGCATCAGGCTATGGAAAAAGTAAAGGCTATTCAAGAGAGATTGAAAATAGCGTAGAGCCGTCAGAAATCCTATACAGATGTTAGGAGAAGAGACTTAGAGTTTGAATTAGATGATTAGGTTTACTTGACAGTTTCACCCATGAAGGGTGTTATGAGATTTGGTAAGAAGGGGAAACTTAGTACCCGATATATTGGTCCTTAAAGAATATCCAAGAGGATTGGTAATGTAGCTTATGAGTTGGAGCTACCGCAAGAGTTAGCAGCAGTCCATCCAGTGTGTCACATTTTTATGTTGAAGAAGTGCACGAGCGATACTTCACTTCTCATACCTACCAAAGATATTGGTATTAATGATAGTTAATCCTATAAGGAGATTCCCGTTCAGATTCTACATCGCCAGATTCGCAAGTTGAGAACCAAGGAAGTAGCATAAGTCAAGGTTCTATAGAGGAATCAGTTTGTTAAGGAAGCTACTTGGGAAGAGGAGGAGGATATGAAAATGAGATACCCACATCTCTTCGAGTTCGGAGAAATTCCAAATTAAGGTACTAATCCTTTTCTTGGAATTTGTTTTAAGTTGGCATGTTATATATATATTTTGCTTGATGGGTGTTTGAGCTGGATGTTAGATGTTACACCCTTAGCCTACTAAGAGTAATATGATTCGAGGATGAATGTTCCCAAGGGGGAGATATTGTAACACCCCGCTACCTGAAAGAACTAGAATTAGAAAGAACTATTTTGGAAAGAATGAAAATCTGAAATTTGGCAAGTTATGTTAAGTATGAGTTTTGGGTCAACTTCAAATGACAATAACTCTTAGTACAGGATGATTTAGGTGGGCTACAAGATGTCAAATGAAAGGTCTTTGAATTATCATTTCAACGCCACCAAGTTTGCTAATTTTCGAGCTTGTATGATGGAGATATGTCCGTTTGAAGTCGGGCTGTCCAGTTAAGGAAAGTCACCCGAATTTTAGAGGGGTATTTGGGTATTTTCATTACCCAATTAGTTAAATTCATTTTTAGTAATTTATTTGGGGTCTAAACTGATTTGGTTCAGTTTACGCTTCACAAAATTACGTTAGGGTTTTGAGAGAAGAGAAAATAAGAGAAAAGAGGAGAAACAACCAAGGTATGTCGCGTTCTTGAGATTTCGCCAAGGGTTAATCCCGATGAGGTATGTGAGACTTTCATAGCATTGGGTTCGTTCACCCACGCGCCAATCATGATTTAATTCAGCGTATTTACATTCTCAAAAATTGAGTTTATGAGTTCTTGATGGATTTTATTGAAGTTTCGTTTGAATCTTGATTGTTAAGTTTTGGAGGAGTTTCTTGAGATGATTCGATGAGATTTAAGGTTGTTTTTTAGTAGATTCTTGTATACTTTGGTTGGGTATTCGAATCTATGTGTTTGGAGAAGAAACCAATCAAATCTAGACAATTTAGGGTTGAAAAACGAGCAAGAAAATTCGTAGTTTTTCTGGTTAGGGAGCTCGCGCACCGCGCCACTCAGTGCGCCAGCATAAGGTGTATGTAGGATAGGCTCTAGGGCTCCGCGCCACTAAGTGCGCCCCAACCCAGTTTCTGCAGTTCAGGGTCTGGCGCCCTGCGCCTCTTAGTACGCCAGGGTCGCCAGGTCCTCTACCCTTTCCCACTTCTTTCCATTTGAGTTCTCTTGAATCATACCTATGTTTTCTAACTGATTTCTACACTATAAGGTACGTGTAAACATCGATATATCATCCATAACATGAGATCATAAACCTTGAATCCATAATTCAAATTCAAGGAGAGTTAAGAGTCAAGTCTAAAGAGTTTTTAGAGTCTTTCAAAAGTCTTTCGCAATTGTTTTAAACTTGTTTTAAAGACTTGAGCATTGAGTTGAGTAAGAGTAAGAGTGAAGTTAATTTCTTCAAAATATTATGTAGGAACTAAGTATTCCCAAGAGTTAAAATATTTTCAGATTTAAACAAGAGAGGAAACACTGATTTCAAAAGAGCTTTTGAGCTAGGTTTTGAGTAATAATCTCAAACCACAAAAAGAATTATGTTTTTCAACATATGAGCTAGTATATTTTGGGAGTGGTATTGAGCACCAATTTGGGGATGAATTTGAGTTCAGATAATTCAAAGTCTCCATAAATCGTATAGCAACCATGGGTAGATAAAGGTCATACTATTTAGATGATTCCTTTATGCTTAGCATAAACTAGTGGATCCACTTAGTGAGTTAGGTTCTATACCCCCGACAAGGTATAGGACGGCCCTGGCAGTGTGAGGGAATACGTTTTACCATCACTTAGCTCGTAGTGGTGGTTGTCGATTAGAGAAACTCCCACAAAGATATTTTATATTCTTATATACAAAGAGTTACTTATATTTTCATATACAAAACTAAGTTATTGTTGTGCCTTTTATAGACTGAGTTGTTAGCTACATGCTTAAAAGTTTTTCTTTGTATTGCACATTTATTTCTGCATTATATTGAAGATGAGTTGAGTTGAGAAGAGGTATGTGTTTCTTTCAGATTTCAGTTCAAGCTTATGTTTTGTTTATATTTTCCCTCGCATGCTCGTACATTCAATGTATTGATGCCATTTGGCCTGCATCGTTTCATGATGCAGATACATGTAATCAGGATCATCATCCAGCGCTTGGTTGATCCAGTTGAGCATTCAGAGTCATTTTGGTGAGCCTCCTTGCTTTCTGGAGGATCCCTTTTCATATTGTTTTTAGTATTTCAATTGTTAGGATGATCGGGGGTCTTGTTCCGACATCCCTCATAGTATTAGAGGCTTCATAGACAGATAGATATAGTTCTTTAGTCTTGCATTTCAATTGCTTTTGTTATAAGACTTGAGTTGCCATTTTGGCTAGTTGAATGTTTACTTCTACAACATTCTCAATTTATCTATTCAGACAGTTTGTTAAGATTATGTTTAAGTACATTTTCTGTTGAGTAAGTCTTTCACTGAGAGTGTAGCCTGGCCAAAGGTTTGCTTGGGGCCAGCAATGGTTCTCAATTGTCAGTCCCGCCCAGGGTGTAGGCTCGGGGCGTGAGAAACAGTTGCTATGGACAAAACAAATGCTTCCTACTTTTCAATTTATTTGATTTATTGTTATTTTTAGCTCTTTTTAGGAAAACATATTATTTATTTATTTATTTATTTATTTTGTCAAGTCTTTAATTTAATGAGTATTTTTTATACTTTCAGCATTACTGTATTTTTGGTACATTCTTAGACTCTCTGTCACAAGTCAAAATCAGAAAAGCAACAAATGAAAATTGGAGTAAATACTAAAAAAGTCTAATATACTCTAACAAACAACAAATGAAAATTGAAGGTGTAAATACTAAGAAAAGGTATAATGTACTCTACCATCTCATTTTATATAGCAACTTCTAAATTTTGAGATTCAAATGCATCTTTTGACATAACTTTTTTCTGTCTTTTATATATTTTGAATTATTATTTATTATAAGTATGTAAATTTATTTTTATGGTACTGCTTATATAATTCAAATATGTAAATTTATTTTTAAAATCATAAATATTTGATGTAGATATTCAATCAAAAGTAAAAATAATAATAAACAACCACACAATACTTTTTGTTAAAACCTTCCTCACTCAAAGAAGGAAAAACCTTGTTTTATTATTTAACAACTATGTCACGATTACAACTCAATAATCACTAACCTCAGAAAACTCTCGACTAACTCTACTCTCCAAGAGGTCAAACCCACCTCTTGTTACAAACCTCTCAATAACTCAACTCTACAAGAAGCCAAACCCACTTCTTGTACAAAATATCTATGACAATGATTCTAACTATGAATCAAAAACACTTTTCTCACACAAGAAATTCTAAATATAGAAGTTCTAGAATTCTATTCCTAAGAACTCTCAATATAGTAGGCTTTTGCGTATTTTCTCACTCTTTCTTCCTCTTGTTTCTCGATTGTGCAAAAGACAATTTGTCCCGTTTGCTTTGACATCCTTTTATAGAGTTGGAAGATTGGTGTCCGATGTGTACAAGGAAACAAAATATAGTTGTGTACGAAAAGGATTTATTTTGACCTTTAATTACAAATCATGTTAGTACACAACTTCCTCTTTTATTTGTTCCCTTCCTTAGCTCTGCTTTCTTGCTTAAAGTTTCCTTCTTTGACTCTTCTTTTTGAACTCCTTTTGAAATCGGATTGCATGTCAAAATGTGTCTATCATCAAACTTCATAAATCATCATTTTCCCCCTTTTTGATGATGACAAATCGTCTACTCCTATTTCCTGTACAAATCCATTATACAGAATGCACACGACTGTTATATGTACAAGACTAATATATAATACTAACTTCCCCCTTTTGGCATATCAAAAAGAAGCAAACATAATGAACAAAGCTCACCAAAACTCAGAGCTCTGAAAGAGCAACATCGCACAGATCACAACCAGATGGCTCTAGGCAAATGAAAGCATCAATCTATAAACATAGGCAACAAGATGCGCAACATGCACAAACACAGGAAACGGAGAATTCAAGATACATCAACATTTTAAGCTCATGCAGAGCCCCACAAAAATATTCAGTCTAAGCAAAATCACAAAGCAAGCATAACAAAAGTCGTTAGTTCAAAGAAACATAAGAAGCTGGAGCATACAACAGGATTCAAGAGGAAGAATGGATGAGGTTTGGAGGACAGGATGAAGAAGAATCAAGCAACTGGAGGACCTGATCCACTCGAGCGTTGTTGTCAAGCTGCTGTTGTACCAACTGATCTTTCAATCTCCCAACCTCTTCTTTAGACGCAGTTAGCTCAGTACGCAAGGACATATTTTCATTCTGTAAAGTCTCACACTGGTCCCTTGCAGCCTGCAGATCCTTGAGTAAACGAGTGACAGGGCCAGACGCCCTTGGAGAGGCAATGGTAACTTGCGCAGGTTCAGCAATCACTCCACACTCATCAAGAGTAGACTGAGTGAACATATCGGCACGCGTTAAGGCTCGCCCCTCACCCAATGGGACAATAAACGCAGTGAACATTCTCGTGAAAAGATTTCCAAATGCCAACTGGTGAGAACCAGGTTGCGGATCAGTGACTCTGGCCATATGTTTGATCATAAGACTCGGCCAATCGACGGGCTCCTTGATTTCTAAGGCATTGGCAATTCCCATGTCACGAAAAGACGATATGTGTCGCATATGTCCCCTAGGTAACACCACTTTATGAACCAGTTCGAACAACAATTTATGCACAGGTGCCATCTCACCTTTCAATACCTTCCTAGCCTTGGAGGTAACCCTTCCTTGGGAATATTTGGTTTTGAGAATACACTGCTCATCTGTAGCCCAAACATATTCAGTAAGTCCAACAGAGGGTGTACATAGAATCTCCCAAAGTCGAATACGATCAAAAACCAACTCCACCTCTTTCACGGTGGATGTCACCACATTTTCTTCCAAAACCTTTAGATTTGTATAAAATTCCATAACTTCCTTTTCGTGTACCAACAACTCAGTATCAAGAAATAAATCCCCCCACCCCTGAAATTAAGCAACTCACATACCCTTTTTACCACATCTATTGAGAGAATATCCGGGTGAAAAGTTCTACCCCTAAGCACAGGTTTAGTTCTGAAATACTTTTCTTTTCCCATTTCCAAGAATTTTTTCATGTTTTTACTTGCCTTTTTCGATTGGGAATGGGCTTCAGAAGGGTTAGATGCAGAGATATCATCAGACTCAGAATCAAGAATGAACGACGATGAAGATGGTGGAACGGGGGCCTTACCCAGACGACGGCATTTAGCCGTTGACTTCGCACCCTCTTGCAGTTGGGCCTGACTTGCACTACGAGTAAGTGGCGTGCGAAAAGGTTTCTGCTTGACTGCAATGTGCTTGCGTGGTCATTTTGGTTTCAGGGATGTAGAACACTGAGTGGAACATCATCAAGATCTTGTTCGAGGGGGTGAGTGGGTAGTGACGGAGGAGAAGTGGTGGCGGTAGTGGAAATAGGGATTTCGATTGGTGACAGTGGTGGAAAAAAATGGCGATTAGGGGTTGGGGTTTCAAATAGTGGGGATGATGGAGATGAAGTGACGGGTTCGCCGGAGGTGCATGTTGGCAATGGTGACTATGGGAAAACGGGAACGGGATCAGTGAGAATTGAGCCATGGGGTAGTGAGGTGATGGAGGTGTATGTGGAGTGATTTTCTTCCCCCTGAGATTGTGCATTGGGGGATGTTAGCATCGAACGGGATCCCATCGACTCAGAGGAGCTCTCATCGTCGGAGTAGGCAACAAGGTAATTAGCCATGGGAGAAAATTGGATTTCTTGGAGACAACTTGATTTTTGGGTGTTTTGTGATTTGTGAGGGATGAAGTGTTAGAATAGTCTTTTGAGAGGAAATATTGGGAAGGAGAAAGTAATTATAAGGGTCTGACATTGATGAGTGACGGTTGAGGTTTTCTTCAGAGGTGACTTATAGGAAAAGATAAAAGCATGTACAATTTTGTAGGAACTTTCCCGCGTAGGATATGAAAAAAAATGTGGACCAGGTGTCTTATGCATTTTGATAGTTGACAATGTTAGCTATAAATATGTATTGCATAGATAATTATTAAGTGGGATGAGATGCATACCTGATATTCTGAGAACCCGGTTCTAGTCACGTCAGCATTCTTGCTCATAGTCATGAGAGATTATGGGTAATGTCATTTAAACCAGGTCCATAGGTTATGTCCTTTTGATGTATACCTGAAAGGTACCATGATGAGTAAAGGAGAGCTGGTTCAAAGTTTACAACCTGTATCAAAATAAAGGAGAAAGATAGATTTATCAGTCTTGAAATACAAGTCCTAGAGCGAGACGATTTTTCTGGAATGATTCTCTTCCTAGTGCTTTGGTGAAGATATCAGCGATCTGGTCCTTAGTTTTGCAAAGTATCATCATAATGAGCCCTTTTTCAACGTTATCCCGAAGGAAGTGATGCCGAATGTCTATATGTTTGGTGCGTTTGTGTTGGACCGGGTTCTTAGCCATGTTCATAGCACTAGTATTGTCACATCTGATGGGAATGCACCCAGTCTTGATGCCAAAGTCTTCAAGCTGCTATTTTATCCAGAGGAGTTGAGTACAGCAAGAAGCAGCAGCTACGTATTCTGCTTCAGCGGTAGAAAGAGCTACAGAGTTCTGCTTTCTAGTTGCCCAGGATATCAAACATAGTCCTAAGAAGTGTGCCATTCCAGAAGTACTTTTCCTGTCTACCAAATAACCTGCGTAGTCTACGTCTGCGAACCCGACTAAATCGAATGAGTCTCCAGTTGGATACCATAGAACCAGGTTCACTGTGCCTTTAAGATATCACAAAATTCTTTTTACAGCCTTTAGATGAGATTCCTTAGGACAAGACTGAAATCGTGCACATAAGCCAATGCTAAACACAATATCAGGTCTGCTAGCCGTTAAGTATAGGAGTTATCCTATCATCCCTCTGTACTTTGTATCATTTATTGGAGAACCAGGTTCATCTTTGTCAAGTTTTGTTGTTGTCCCAATAGGCGTGTCATTTGTTTTGGCTTCATTCATATCATATTTGTTTAGCAATTCTTTGATGTATTTCTGTTGATGAATGGATGTACCTGTTGGGGTTTGTTTAATTGGAGTCCTAGGAAGAAGTTTAGTTCACCCATCATACTCATTTCAAATTCTCTATTCATTAGTTGAGCAAATTCAACTCCTAGTACTTCATCAGTTCCTCCAAATATGATATCATCGACATAAACTTGAACTATAAATAGATCTTTACCTTGATTTCGAAGAAACAACGTATTGTCTATTTTCCCTCTAGAGTAACCGTGTGTGAGAAGGAACGTGGACAACCGATCGTACCATGCTCTTGGTGCTTGCTTCAACCCGTACAGTGTTGTATCCAGCTTGTATACATATTCAGGGTGTTCAAGATCTTCAAAGCCAGGAGGTTGTTTCACATATACCTCTTCTTTCAGATAACCATTTAAAAAGGCACTTTTAACATCCATCTGATAAAGCTTGAATTCCATGTGAGCAACATATGCTATCAACATTCTAATTGTGTCCATTCTTGCTACGGGAGCAAAAGTTTCATCATAGTCTATTCCTTCTTCTTGATTATATCCTTGCACGACTAGTCTGGCTTTGTTGCGTGTGACATTCCCTTGTTCATCAAGTTTATTTCTGAAAACCCATCTTGTTCCTATCACTGTTCTGTTTTGAGGTCGTGGAACCAGGTTCCATACTCTGCTTCGTTCAAACTGATTCAGTTCTTCTTGCATAGCAGTAATCCAGTCAGGATAAAACAATGCCTCTTTTATATTCTTTGGTTCAATTAAGGATACATAAGCTGAGAATGCACACATGTTTCATAATTTGGATCTTGTATGGATTCCTGAATCTAGAGGAGTGAGAATATTTTGGATAGGGTGTGAGCTTTGGTGTTTCCAGCTGTGAGGTTGATTTTCATGGGTGTTTTCAGAGGAAGGGGGACCTGATTCAGTAGTATTTTTCATCTTCTGTCACAGGTGTTTTTTGAGGGAATGTGGGATCTGGCTCATTGATCTTTGGTTCTGATGGGTTTGTCATTCCTATTTCGTTTTGATCATCCTCTGAATTCTCTTCTATTGAGTTATTTCCTTCATCAAAGATAACATGGACGCTTTCCTCCACACGATTTGTTCTTTTGTTAAGTACTTTGTAGGCTTTACTTTGTGATGAATATCCGAGAAAAATTCCTTCATCGCTTTTGTCATCGAATTTTCCTATGATATCTTTGTCATTGTTATGCATATAGCAGGTGCACCCAAAGGCTCTAAGATGTGTTAAGTTTGTCTTTCTTCCCTTCAGCAATTCATATGGAGTCTTGTTTAACACCGACCTGATCATACACCTATTTATAAGATAGCATGTCGTGTTTACAGCCTCAGCCCAGTAGGTTTTTGGAAGTTTGCTTGAGATCAACATGGTTCTTGCGACATCTTCGAGTGTTCTATTTTTGCGTTCAACTACACCATTTTGTTGTGGTGTTCTAGGTGCTGAAAAGTTATGCTCAACACCGTTTGTGGCACAGAATTCCAAGAATTTTGAGTTTTCAAACTCTAGTCCATAATCGGAGCGGATGCTAGTGATTTCCTTGATGAATTTCTTCTGGACCAGTTTTGCGAAGATTTCGAACATGGTATATGTCTCATCTTTTGTTGCAAGGAATAATGTCCATGTGAATCTTGAGTAGTCATCTACAATTACTAATACATACATTTTGCCTCCTCTACTTTGTACACGCATCGGCCCGCATAAATCTATGTGAAGTAGTTCTAGTGGCCTGGTAGTGCTAACCATCAATTTAGGTTTGAATGAGGATCTTACTTGTTTCCCTTGAATACATGTTCCACAAACCTTATCATCATTAAAGCTTTTGGTTGGAAGCCCTCGGACCAAATCCTTGGATATGAATTTGTTTATTGTTGAAAGACTGATGTGTGACCAATCAGTGACTGCGCTGAGACACTTGAGTGTATTTTCTTGAGGATTCATGATATTTGTCTTATACACATTCTTTGCCTTTTTCCTAGAAGAACCAGTTTCCCGGAGGCTGAGTTTGTCACCTTACATTCTTTAGCTGTGAAGAGCACATTGTTTCCTTTGTCGCACATTTGAGATACGTTAAGTAGATTATGTTGTAGTCCCTTCACATAGTACACGTTGTCAATTGCATGAGTATGCATTGATCCAACCTGTCCAATTCCTTGTATTTCTCCATTTTTTCCTTTTCCAAAGGCCACGTTTCCGCCTTTGAAGTTTCTCAGTGAGAGAAAGTTACTTTTGTCCCCAGTCATGTGCCTGGAGCACGCGCTGTCCAGGTACCATTGCTTCAGCTCTTTCCTCACTAATCCCTGCAATTAACATTTATAAGTTAGTTTTGGGTACCCAGATCCACTTGGGTCCCTGTTCATTAGAAAAAAGATGAATGAGATTCTTCCTAGCCTATCTAGGGAGGGGTTTGGTGTTAGGAATTTGTTTTGTAACTCTCTTGGGATGTGGCTTTCTTAAGTAAGTTAGATTATTTTCATAAGCAGTTAATTTCCTATGACAATCGTGACTTTTATGCCCAGTAAATCCGCAATGCACGCATAGACAATCTATGTTGGGATTTTTTACTTGGGAATTTTTGTCAAAACCTAATCCATGTTTTGTAGAGGTTTGACTCTTGTGAATATTATCGAGTAGTATGGACGACCTAATCCATCTCATACTATTTTCTGCTTCAGCTTTAGACATATGAAGTTCTTTGTTCAGTTCTTCATTCCTCTTAGTCATGGAATCTAAGTTTTTGTTTAGCTCTGTTATTTTGCTTAAAAGGCGGTAATTTTGTTTTTCATGATTCTCATTTTCTTCTCTTAGTGATGCATAGTCTTCCATTATTAGTTCCCCTCTTGAGTCTACAAACTGATATGCATTAATGAGAGTGTATAATAATGACTCTAATTCCCTTTTTGAATATGAGCTAAGATTATTTTTTACGTGATGAAGACTTACCTTGCCATGTATGTCTTCCTTCTCATCCTCTTCAGAATCTAATCCAGCCATAAGTGCTTGGATTGTTTCTTGTGATTTACAAATGCTCCTTTTTTCTTCTTCTGATTCTGGTATGGCAACTAGAGCAAGAAAGTCATATTCATTGGTTTACTCGATCGCAAGAAGTGATTTATTTTCCAGTTCTTCATCCTCAGATTCTTCTTCAGACAGATTTCCCATTGCTGCGAAAGCTTTCTTCATGGACAGATTTGCCTCTTGATTCTTCATTCGTCTGTTTGAGGGAATATATTTGTCATTCTTGATTTCCCTTATTTTATCCGAGGTGCCTCTTTTCTGCTCCAAAGCCAAAAGTGGGCAAAACTTGATGAAGTGATCTGGACTTCCACACTTATGACACACTTGTTCTTTTGTATTCTCATTTTGTTTTCTGAGGATTTCTTCTCTGAAATACTTGCCCTCTCTTTAACATTCTGGAAAACCTTTTGGTCATTAGTGCAATATTTTCATCCTCAAAGTCTTCTGGTACAGTAGCCTTTAGGACCAGGTTCCTTTCCTTTCTCTTCCCTCCGTATTTCTTTTTCTTGATTTTTCTTGAGTTCATATGTGATGAGATTTCCCAATTAATTCTTCCATAGCTAGCGCATCCAAATCACGAGCTTCAGTGATTGCTTCAACTTTGCTTTCCCATGATTCAGGGAGAACACTTAATAGTTTTCTTACTGCCTTTCCATTCGGAACTATTTCTCCCAAAGAGTACATCTCGTTAATGATTGAGGTGAACCTGGTGTGCATTTCTTGTATAGTTTCACCCTCTGCCATTCGAAACAATTCATACTGCATGTTTAGATTATTGACTTTAGACTTCTTTACTTGAGTTGTTCCCTCGTGAGCAGTTTGTAAAGTTTCCCATATAGCTTTAGCATCCTGACATGATGAGATTCGATTGTATTCATCTGGACCTATACCGCATATCAAGATTTTCTTGGCCTTGGCATTGTTCTGGATAGCTAGTTTGTCTGCAACGTCCCATTCCTTCCTTTCTTTTGGTATCTTGGTAACTCCATCAGTTCCAGTTTTCATAGGTATGGTTGGTCCGTCCAGAATAACTCCCCATAAATCAGGGTTTTCTCCGATAAGATGATCCATCATGCAATTTTTCCACCATCCGTAGTACTTTCCATTGAACAGTGGTGGTCGAGTTTGTGAAGCTCCTTCTTGTGGGGTTGGTGGTGCTGCCATTGATTCTTTTCAAGATATGAATCTTTTAACGAAAAAGACCCGCTCTGATACCAATTGAAGAAACCTCACCCCTAGAACAAGAACCAGGTTCTTGTATATTTGCCATTGACAA
>NW_006238931.1:2615129-2651811 GCF_000226075.1 Solanum tuberosum | reverse complement strand
TATTCCTAAGAACTCTCAATATAGTAGGCTTTTGCATATTTTCTCACTCTTTCTTCCTCTTGTTTCTCGATTGTGCAAAAGACAATTTGTCCCGTCTGCTTTGACATCCTTTTGTAGAGTTGGAAGATTGGTGTCTAATGTGTACAAGGAAACGAAATATAGTTGTGTACGAAAAGGATTTATTTTGACCTTTAATTACAAATCCTGTTTGTACACAACTTCCTCTTTTATTTATTCCCTTCTTTAGCTCTGCTTTCTTGCTTTAAAGTTTTCCTTCTTTGACTCTTCTTTTTGAACTCCTTTTGAAATCGAATTGCATGTCAAAATGTGTCTATCATCAAAACATCATAAATCATCATGAACAATAAAAGAAAGGAAATAAACAACAAAGCTAGGACGAGTCTTCTTCTGTGATTATATTTGATTTGGGTATTGATTTTGAGAAGGAAGAAAGGCTTGAAACTAATTAAAAATAGGGTGCAATGAAATTTGTTGATGTTCTGGTGATAAAAAATCTTTAACAACAATTTAAGAAAAAAATATTGGGTCTTGTGAAAATGGAGAGAGAGAACAATAAGAGCAGATTCATGTCGAAGAAAATACTTTTAAAAAAAAAGGCAAGCACAACAAATAAATGAAAGGTCTTTGAATTACATATGTAAGAAAGTTACCACAAATAACTATGGAAAATAAATCATGATAGCAACAAAAGAATAGCCAATATTGAGATTCATTGTACAAAGCAACTTATATTACGATTTTTATTAAGCCGGAGAATCCTAAATTCATTCCTGGCAAACTTTGCCAGTAAAAAATTAACTCAGAAAAGCTTCAGCTTTGAGAAGAAGAACATTATACAATTACTGGACTCATTTTAGGTTGCTCCTAGTCATGTGACTTGCACATGGGATTGAGTCTGTTAATGTTTTTTAACAAAAGTTTTAGGGAAGGATGAACTTGCTAAGTTTTGAATACATTAAGGATGATTTTGTTCAATATGATAGTTGAAGGATGTACATTAAGTTTTGGATATAGATAAAGGATGTTTTTGGCCAAAAACTCTTACAGAAAACAACATTTCACTACATAATTGAAACTATTATAAATCTATATAAAGCTGAAAATAATCATGCTGATGTGGCATGCCTCGTCGGCCTCAATAGAATTTTAGAGCTTTTTTCTTCATTTTCTATGGAAAAATCTTTTTAAAAAATGAATCTCTTTCCTGATTATGAGAATTTATATATTACCTATAACTCTTTCTTCTAAAAGGGATTGTAAAAATGGTAGTAATTATAACAGTTATAAAAATGGCAGTAATTATTAAAAAACGTTCCTATTCCAAGATGTGACTGATTGACTAAAAATTAGCAGTAATTAAAAAAGTGCTTTGTCTTGATTTTGAATTTTGAGTTGTTGATATTGCTACTCAATTTACATCGGATGGTTGTATAGTACTTATCAGGTGCATTTTTTCTATTGTTTATTCTTTACTTTATGCCACATTTTCATATTAGCAGTGTAATTTACATTTGAGATTGGCTGGCTTGGGTTTTAATTTGAAAAATATTTTTGTCTGATGTTGTAAGAACTGTTGTTAGTTGTCGCCTAATATTGTAAGAAATTGTATCCATATAACATTGGTTGTGGCAACAGCCAGAGCACGATATTTAGCTTCGGTGATTGAGCGCGCAACAATTGGTTGTTTCTTTGTAGACCAAGATATAAAATTACTCCTAAGGAAAATGTAAAATCCAGAGGTAGAGCGACGAGTTGTTGTACATCCCGCCTAGTCCGAGTCTGACAATCGAGTTAAGGAGTTGGAAGTATTTTTGTTCAGCTGTAACCCATGAGCAGGAGTGCCTTTAAGATAGCAGAAGACTCACTTAACGGCTTGAAGATGAATAAGACGAGGTTGATGCAGAAATTGGGATGCCATATGCACAGCATATTGTATATCCGGTCGTATGAAGGATAAATATTGAAGACTGCCGACCATCTTACGATACAAAGAAAGATCATCAAGAAGTTACGTATCCACTGAATGTCAATCAAGCTTACTATAGAGAGGAGTCTGGACAGGCTTAACTTCGGCCAAATCAAATCGATGCAAAAGGTTTGATATAAATTTCTGTTGCAGGATTGTGAACTATCTCCGCACCTAAAAAGTAATGAAGGGAACCAAGATCTTTCATTGCAAATTCAGCTTTCATGGATTCAATAAAATCATAAACAAGTCGTTGTGAGGATCCAAAAACAGCAATGTCGTCAACATAAATAAGAAGTATCAAAATAGAACCGTCCTGTCGAAAAGTGAACATGATGTGATCGGAAGTAGATTGCTTAAAACCAAGGTACAAAAGATAAGTTGCAAGTCGAGTAAACCACGCTCTAGGCGATTGTTTCAACCCATAAATGGTACGACTTAGCTTACACACATGTTGTGGATAATCTGAATGTTCAAAACATTTGGGTTGTTGCATATAAACAACTTCATTTAGCTCTCCATGTAAAAAGGCATTAGATACATCTAATTGATGCATACACTAATTATTAAGAAGAGCCAAAGATAACACTACACAAACAGTGCTTAACTTGATCACGGGAGCAAAAGTTTCTGTATAATCTAAATTGAGCAGTTGAGAAAAGCCCCATCCAACCAAACGAGCTTTGAAGCGGTCTATAGAGCCAGTAGGACCATACTTGATCCGATATACCCATTTATTTCCTACTATATTCAGATTAGGAGGTGGAGGAACTAATGTTCATGTATGATTTTGGGCGAGAGGATTAAACTCTTCACTCATTGTATTAAGCCACCTAGAGTCGTTGGATGCTTGTGTGAAGCATGTTGGCTCAACCGGTGCAGTGGAAATAGAGACAATAAGTGAGAGGAAAACATATGGCTTTAGTGACCCGATCATCGGATGAGTAACCATGAAATGGGCACGGCTAACTGAGTGATTAGGATTTAAAGCTGGAGAAGAAATTAAATTAGAAGAAGATGATACATCTTGGCGAGAATGACGCATAACAGGATCTGTAGTGGAGGTAGTTTCACAAGAAAGAGGTTGCTGATTTTGTGGGGATAAAGGAAGAGTAGTTAGAATACGTGAATTATGCACAAGAGAAGGTGATGGAGATAAAATAGGAGAATTGCGCACAACATATACGTGGGTAGCTAGTTGAGAAAACTGATTATTTGAACATGAGGAAGTTAGAGTCGTAGGAGAAATTATAGACATGTTTTTAGGAGATAGAGAGATAGAAGGGGAAGAAGTTGTATTGGACGTGGAGATAAAATCAAAGTTTGTAATTGATGAAGCACACATATCAGGGAACTGAATTGGAGAAAATATAGGAGGGGTGGTTTGTGAGAAAGGAACTCTAAGAGTACTAGGATTCGCTGGAAACATAGAACTATACGGGAAATATGATTCTTTAAAATTTACATGGTGTGACAGAATAATCCGATCAGTGGATAGATCCAAACATTTGGATCTTTTATGTTGTGGAGATACACCGAGAAATAAACAAACTTTAGATCGTGAAAGAAACTTGTAAGCAAAAGAATGTGCAACATAAGGAAAACATAAACACCCAAATACCTTAAGTAAAATGTAATCGGGTGGTTTACCATACAATTTTTCATAAGGTGACTTAAAATTAAGAATAAGAAGAGGAGTAATATTAATTAAATGAACTCTAAATAGAGAAGCGTCTTCCCAAAATGAATAAGGCATTGGGGCATGAAAGAGAAGACAGTGTATCTGATTATTAACATGTCGCGGAGATACACCGAGAAATAAACAAACTTTAGATCGATGCTTTCTTTCTGCACGATCATTTTGAGCAGAGGTATATGGACATGAGAAACGATGAATAATTTCATGCTCGCTAAACAAAGAACGAAAATGAGAATTGTTATACTCTCTGCCACCATCTGATTGAAAATAAGGAATAGAGGAATGAAAAATGTTTGCGACCATGTTATAGAACTCTTTAAATTTATCAAATGCCTCTGACTTGTTTTGCATTAAATAAATCCAAGAGAACTTGGTGTGGTCATCCAGAAATAAGATATAATAACGAAAACTAGAATTTGAACTAAAAGGAGTTTGCCACACATCTGAATGAATTAAAAGAAAAGGAGCAGGTGCAATATTATGAGAAAGAGGAAATTGTAACTTCGATTGTTTTCCTAGATGACAAACATTACAACAAGAACTTCTAGAAGAGGAATTACAATTAATGAAACCCCTACGAACTAAAGCTGCAAGAGAACGTTCCCCTAGATGGTTTAACGTTTGTGCCAAAGATAAGAAGGTGAGATGACACTTGAGAGAGCAACATGACAGGAGCGACCAGAGGTCGAGGGAATAGGATAGAGAGAGTCATTATTATAACAATGGATCAAGACTTGCTTGGTCTTCTTTTCCTTAAGAAAAAATTAGATTTAGTGAATTGAATGAAACAATTATTGTCGACACACAAGCAGTGAACAGACATTAGATTCTTTTGAATTGAAGGAACATATAAAACATTATTTAAAAGAAGAGGCTTAGAAGATGTCGGAAGAAAAGAAGTGCTAGTAGATAAAATAGAAAGAAGAATACCATTGCCAACCATCACCTATGACGAACCACTGTAAGGAGATGAACATGATAAAAGTGATGGATTGTTCGTCACATGCGCAGAAGCACCAGAATAAGGATACCATACTAATGGTTGTACTTCCTCCAAATTCATAGAGGCAAATGATTTTGGTAGTAAATTGGGAACATTGGAATGATTGAAACGATTCCTACACTCCAAAGCAGTATGATTAAAGTGGAAGCAAATTTGACATTGTTTAGTCGAGGTGAAAGAAGGTTCCCCAAGAATTCCATCACCCGAAGAAGAAGGGCAAAAGTGTGGTTGAAAATCAGCCCAGTGAGGAAAAAAATTAGAGCAAGAAGAGTATTGATTTCGACCTCTACCTCGGCGACAACCGTGACCATTATGGGATCCTCTTGGGTATTGATTAGCATGAGAAGAATTTGAAGAAGGAGGTTGAGAAAGTGGTGGTGCTTGAGTGGAAGCTACTAATGCAGTGTGAGAGAATCTTCATTTTTGGTCGCATTAATATGCACTTCTTTAGTAAGTAACAATGGACGCAAAGCGAGAAAGGACGGAAGTGTTCCTGTAGTATTTAAACCAGAGAAAAAAGTACGATAAGAAGGTGGCCATGGAAGTCCCTGCAATGCTTGGGTCACCAAATCATCATTAGTAACAGATTTTTCAACTGCGGTAAGGGAACAGGAAAGTGAATGCAGTTGTTGGAGATAATTCTCCGTGGACAGGAAACCTTTTTTTAAATTCTGAAATTTTGATTTCAAATGAATTGACGAGGATGAAACCTGATCTAGGTAAAGGGAAGCAAGAATATCCCATGCCTGCTTGGAAGTGTTGCAAGTGTAGCTGAGAAGTGAATCAAGAACCGGAGGGGAGAGATCGACATTAATCCAACTTAGAATAATTTTGTCACATTGAATCCACAAACGTCATGAGTTGAGGATGGGCATGGAATAGATCCATCAACCAAGGGAAAAAGATTGAGGCTTTTTAGAACGATAAGAAAAACCTTTTTCCAAGTAAGATAATTAAGATATGTCAATTCAAAAGGTACAAAACCTTTAATGTTTGAAATAGTTGGAGGATTTGGAAAACCCAAAGAGGATTGAGAGTTGACGACTTGAATTGAGGAAGAAGTTTGAGCGGAAGTAGTTTGGGAAATCATGGTGCTCTTGATACCAAGTTGAAGTTTTAAGTTACAGAGAGATTGGAGAAAATAAACTAAGGCATGCGTGAATAGCAAGTGCCTGAACTTGTGCTATTTATAAGGCAATTACAAGTACATAACTCTTTGAATTATATTTACAATAATATCCTTATCATGTAGTAAGAATTAACTTAATTATACCTCAATTTCATCTTATTAATTTCAGCCACTATAGTTGCTCGAAACCTTATGATGCAGACATATTTTCATCATTTTGTAAGAAAAAAAATTATGTTCTTCCGACAAAGTTCGTCAATCAACCATTTCCCTTTATAATCTCAATTTAGTTTGTTTCCTTCCATTGACATCCAAAAATCTCTAACATAAATCAATTTTATAGGGCACAATTAAGTATAATTTCCATTAGCACACTTCAATTTACTTAATTATTACTCCTATATTTAACATGCCCCCTCACGTTTGATTCCTTCTTGTGAGTCAAGAACATGGAAATTCTTTTTTTTTCTTTTCTTTAGGGCGTAAGATTTGCATATACACTAAAAATGTGATTTTTTTAGTTTGAACTTCATAAAAATCTCTTAAAAAGAAATTAAGAGTAAATTAAAAAGATCTAAAAAGTAATTAAGGAGAATAAAAATTTAGATGTTTACACCTTTTATTTATTACAATAATAGTAAATAACTTCAGCTCTTCTCTCTTATCTCCAACTCGATCAAATTGCTTTGAAGTGATATATAAGTAAGTCAAAAGAAAAAGTAACTATATTATCAAAAAATATATATGTCCAAAACATGAAATAAGAAAGTGGCGAAAGGTACTCTATCATAAAATCTTTTATCAAAAGACAATATTAAATTTCACTCTATGCGGATTTTTCATTACTCTGAAAATTTAGATTAATATTTGATTTCTCCTATTCTTTATTGTTTTCCGTATGATTCTCTTTTATATTTAAATAAAGGTTGAAAAATGAAATATGTTTAGTAATATTACTAAAACTATTTTTTCTATTATTTTAGTATTTCGTTATTAATAAGAATCATCATGTAAACTAATAGACTTTTTCATGATCGCGAAGCGCGGTCAAGTTCTCTAGTAGATTATTAAATATGAGCCATGAAGATGAATTTAAAATAAATAAAAGTGAAAAATAATAAATAAATAAATAAATAAATAAGAGGAAAAAAAAATAGCTCGTATGAGATCAAGTGCAATGAAAATAAATACAAAAAAAAATGTAATTGATTAATTTTTAAAAGGATAAAACTATCTAATATCTTTCCTTGGTTATTTTCGTCTTTCTTCATTTGACTCAACACTTTTTTCCAATTTTAATATTTAATCATAATATGCTCTGATTTTTTTTAATATTTAATTAATTAAATATTTTATAATGTACTAAATTAAGTATAGGGGTAAAATGGTATTTCAACTTTTACTTTTGTGGCTTCCCACTTATAGTATAATATGATATGATTTTATAATGTACTAAATTTAAGTGTAGGGGTAAAATGGTATTTCAACTTTTACTTTTGTAGCTTCCGTCTTATAGTATAATATGCTATGAATTACAAAAAATTGTGTGATATATATAAAAATAAGAATTAATCACATACAGATAAGTATGGTTTCCTTTGAACTCTCATAGTGAACATACATTGGGTAAATTGGTAATTAAATTGATAGATTTAATATTTTTAAATCGACAAGCTTTTATGTCTACCTAGATAACATATGTCACACAAATAATCCTTCACCGTTCTTAGTTCTCATTATTATGTTCATTTAAGTCATGAACACAACATAATTTCATGAGTGCGTAAAAAATTGGTCTTACACTAATAATTTTTCTTGAGGCGGCTTACATCTTACATTCACATAGATGATTTTTAAACACGTAACTCATATATATGCTATTTCATCGTGTCATATCAAACTTAGAAATCTTTAAAGACTCTCAACATTTTATCCTTGCTTCTGAATATTGTCTTTATTTTGAGATTTGAATTAGTTTAGCAACAACGTTGAATTGGAATTTGTAAGTTTGTTTGATCTCCTTGAATCTAGATTTTGATTTCTTAAGTCTGCTAGGTAAAATTACCATTATGATTACTTATCCCCAGCCATAATCTCATCCCCTTTGATGATTTATCAACTAACTGATCTCTAGTTATGAAACATTAGTACCATTTGATATTTGGTATTTCCTGAATACCGAATTATTTACTTAATGAAGGTCATATATTAACATGTTCATTCCTCATTAGTATAATTCCAAAAAGAAAGTTAAAGAATAAACATTAGAGAAAAGGCATAAAGTCATCATTGAAGTTGTCTCGAATTTTCAAAAAGACACCTTAACTTTGCGACCGTCCTATTACCCCACTAAACAATTATGAACTAATATTATTATATCATTTTTCGATCAGCCCCAGATTTTAAGAAGCAAGTTTGTTTACAAACCAATCATTACATGACATGTGTTAATTTAATTAAAATATATGATTATTTTCATTTAAGTTTTCTCTTTATCTTTTTTTTTCTTTATTCTCTCTCTCTCTCTCTTAATTTTTGACTTATTTTAATTTTGATTTCATCTTAAATTCTGCTTCATTTTTCACCCCCCTAACTTTCAAGCCGATCCATCCCTCCATTTTCTTTCTTTCTCTTCACCTCCCACCCTCACCCCACCCAGTGGCGGACCCAGAATTTTCGTTCAGGAGGTTCGAAAAAAATAAATATGAACGTATAATTAAGCCTTTAGAAATGGGACCCTGGAATTCTGTTGGGTTTAAAACCATACTTTTAACACGTTTTTTAAAATAAATAAAAAACTTGAAAAACAGAACTGATTATTTTAAAAAAAAACTGAAACTAAAAAAAGAAAAAATAAAATGTTATCACAGGGATTTGAACTAGTGACATGAAGCATAATTTCAGGGGACTTGTCGTTGTGTCGTAAACCTCTCCTTGATTTTAAGAGGGTTCAAAATATATATATCTACAAAATTACATAAAATTTACCTTATATATACAGTTGAATTTTTTGCCAAGGGGGTTCGGCTAAACCCCCTGGAACCCACGTGGGTCCGCCCCTGGCCCCACCCCAACATCAAGTTTAACCCCTCTCCACTTTTTTTCTTTTCCTTTTCTTCTTCTTCTTCTCCAATCAAATTCTTTATTTCAGTGATTTTTTTGTTTTAAAAAAATCATACTATTTTTTAGACTTTATTGAATTATTGACGACAAAACAAATTATTTTTCTAAGAAAATTTAAATTTTTGAAGGTATCAACAATTACTCCTTTTCATATAACTTCAAAATTAGAAATGATAATTTTAAAAGAATCAATGAATTCCCCGAAAATTGAAAGAACTTGATCAAAATCTGATAAAAAAAAAAGCTATATGATACCTGCTAATCATCTTGAAATCTAATGGGTTTATCAAATTGTTCGAAATGTAAGAAAATATTTAGATAAAATTTTAATATTAAAGAAAGTAAAACTAATAGTAGTAAAAAAAACGAAGGTGAAGTTGTGGTAAAAATGGTGACATTGAAAGTGAGAAGCTTCAATAGAGATGACATTGAATTTTGAAGAAGAAAGAAAGAGAAAAAATAATAAGGAAAAAAAGTTAAAATAATATGAAAATATATTTTATAATAAAATACTTGTAAAAATAAAATTATATTAGTTATTTTAGGTTGCTCACTCTCTTTGAGGGAGTGCACACACTCTCTATGTAAGGTGGACAAAAAATGATGTAATAATATCAGTTCAAGATTGTTTAGTGGGGTAATAGGACGGCCACATAGTTAAGGTTTTTTTAAAAAATTCGGGACAAGTTCAGGTGTCACTTTATGTCTTTTCTCTAAATATAAACAACTCAAACACACATCTTTTAGTTGTATCGATTTGTTTTTCTTGATGTCCTCTTAGTTGTTGATATTCTATTATATTGTGCCTCCACATAAAAAAATAGAAATAATTGGAGAAAGAGAATTAACTTTGTAATACAATCGGCTAAAACTTCAATACGGTATTACCGAATACTGTACCAAACAAAAATTTAATTTACCGATTATAGAATTACCAAGCCGAAATTTAAAAAATTGATATTTGGTATCTACTTTTAACTACCAATTACCGAATTCAAATATTGAAAATTTCGAACTGAATATCAAACGTCCACCTCTTTCCAAAGTCATTAATTTTTGAGATCATACTTCATTAAATTAAGTAAATCAAGTTAATATTTGATTGTTAGTGGCGGTAGACGGTGCGCTTGTGTGACACAACTTGTTGCACAACGCAAGCACGAGCTTTTATATTTAATTGGATGAAAGATTCTCATATAGAAAATTCCATCCACGGGCTTAGCTTGTGTCATAGGTTTTTGCGGTGGTTTCATCATTAAATTAAATAACGGGGTACCTATATAGTTAAACAAGAAAGTATAGTAGACAGTAAAAAGTAAACTAAATAATGCTACAACTATTAATTTTCTTGAAAATGGGGAATAGTAAAAAGTAAAAATTACAAGTTAACGATCCATGTAGATTGGCTTAAAAAAAGTAGCTTATAAATCAAAAATAAAAAGTCAAACTGAAATGACTTTTAAGTCAAAAAATAAAAGTAGGGGGAGACCTTACTTTTGGTTTCTAACTTATTTAAGTCATTTTACCTTGTCAAACACTTCGTAACTTATTTTAAATCATTTTTTTATATTTGTCAAACACTTTCAGAAATCAAAAAACTGACTTAAAAATAGGTTTGACCAACTTTTAAGTCAATCCAAACATCCTTTAAGTCATAGTTTTTAAGAGCTACAGGTTCTTTCAAACTAGGGGTAGCAAACAAGTGGATTGGATTGGATTTGGATGAACTGAATATAAATTGAGTTAAAATGGATTGGATCACAATCCTCTCATATTAAATATGAGTAAATATGATTTTGCTCAAAAATGATTTAGGTAAAATGATTGTAATCCACTTTAATCTCCTAAAGCCAAAATATATTAAATCAAAGCTAAATTGTTACTACCCTACTACCCCACCCTATCTCTATATTATTATTTTTCAAAACATAATTTTTCATATAGAAGAAATAATATTTTTTTTGCTCTGTACCCCCAACCCCATCCCACCCACCCCAACCCCAATTTTTTATATTTTATTTTCAAAAATAAATAGGGCAACTAGAGATTTTTATTATAAGTTAGTGATACATGAGTATATATGGATTCTCATTTTACCCATTTTGTTCATATTTGTATGAGCTTAAATAGGTTAAAGTCCATATTTACCCATTTTAGAACGGGAAAATTATGCGAAAAAATAAACATATACTAGTTAATTAGCTAACATAGATATAGTTTGAATTAATTACGACTCACAGCTTAATTTTAGCTGTAATTACGCCGCATGTCCTCTTTTATACACACACACTCTTGCTCTCCTCTCTTCTCTCTCTCCTGAACTCGCTTGCCAGATACACACACACGTTTGATCTCCTCTCTTCTCTCTCTCCCGATCTCGCACGCGCACACACACAGTCTGCCTCTCTCCACTCTCTTCCCTCTCTGCTTGCCTCTCTCCTCTCTCTGCCATTCTTGGTCGCTAGATATACAAATAAATATATATACTAGTTACATATATACCATTATTTGATAGATATACATATACGATTCGACAAATATACATATACAATTCGCCTCTCTCGCTCGCCCTTCTCCTCCCTCTCCCAATCACTCCTCTCTCCTTCCTCTCCCAATCACTCCTCTCTCCTCCCTCTCCCAATCACTCCTCTCTCCTCCCTCTAACATGTAGCTATGAATGATAATTAGCAAACTATAGCTATGAAGCATAATTAAGTTATTTTTGAGTGACTATATGTGAAAATTCTCCTTTAAGAAAATATGAGTGATCCGTTTAATTTAATATGAGAAAAATCGACTCATTTCACTTATATCAGCTAAAATTGTCACCCCTTATACATAGTATAATTTTGGGAAACTTACATAATTTTACTATATTAAGAAAATATTTACTCGTACTATTTATAGCAACAACATTTTTTTCACTTGATCACTTTTAATACATTTATAATACAGTTTCAATACATATTATAGAGAACAATCTATAAAACACATATAATACAAGTTTTATTGATGGATAATACATTTATCACACATTTTATAAATTGTGTCAATTTCTACCAAAACGCATAGTATATTTTAAAACAGTTATAATACATATATATTGCATACATATTTAACTTTTAATACATATTACAGATTTATCATAGCATTGCCATAAATGATAATAAATAAAAAATATCACTAAAATTAATAATTAATTATTAGAAGGTACTCATCCAAGTAATTTTTCAATGGAAAGTGTTTAATTGACCACTGAAGACACCGTAGCTCCGCCCCTAAGTGAGAGTAGTGAGCATATTAAATGATGTCTTAGTCGTGATACTAATATATTGAGGCACAAATAAATATAAAGAATCTTTAGTTAGATAAGTGAAATTAGATCATGACATCCTTCCTTACATCATCAGTACTTAAACCAAAAGTAGTACGAGGTCGAATCTGGTGAAGGTTCATTTGATGCCTCAATATAGTAAGAAGCGGAAGTAGATTAAATTAACATTTGTCAACAACCCTTAGGGTTTTAATATTAGTTTTAACAACTCCAAGTAACTATATTCGATTCCCTTCACATAGTATAATATTAATATACATAAAATAAAACATCTATAAATCCCCACTAGACCTCTCTCACTATTTATCCATCTTAATTAAAATGGAGAGTGGTAATGCATCAATGGAAAATAATGTTAATGATATTGGGCTTATTAATTTCTTGGACGAGGATAATTTTGAACAATTCATTGAGCTTATTAGGGGTGAAACTGCTGACCCTATTGTAAAGTTTTGCCCAAACTATGATTGTGAACATATCACAGGTTGTTTTTCCGCTGCCAATGCCCAATTTGAGCCAACATCCATGGATTTCTATGATACAACCTTGCCTGATCCTATTTCCCTATATACTTCGTTTCCCGGTGAAATCAAGCTCGATGATGATGATGATGATGAAGAAGAAGAGGAAGATTGTGATGAATCTTCTGGCACAACGGCTACCACCAAAATGACTCCAACAACCAAAGGCACGAGGACTGACCGGTCGAGAACTTTGATTTCCGAGCGCAAAAGGAGAGGAAGAATGAAGGAAAAGCTTTACGCTTTGCGATCCTTAGTTCCTAATATCACAAAGGTATATACTTTTAGCATCCCAATTTATGTTAAGGTGTTTGACCGAAACAAAGCTTGAGAAGAAAAGAAAGATTCTTTTAACTTGTCATCCAATATAAGCCACTCATATTAATTAGTGTGAACATATCCTCAATAAAAGTAAAATGAAAAGATTTAAGTTAAACTGTTACTGTTGCTAAATATAATACTATAACAGAAATGACAAAAAGGGGAAAATTGAAATATGTAGGTTTAAATAACTTATTGACACTTAAAAAATTGATAATGTACGGAAGTGAGGCTTGCGTAAGTGGTTGAGCACCTTCACCCTCAATTGCGGGAGGGTAAGTGCAAACACTATTCATCCGTAGAGTGGAAAAAAAAGTGAATTTTACATTGTTGGTGCATGATTTTGTTTGATGAAGTTTTGTATTGGCAGATGGATAAAGCCTCCATCATAGGAGATGCAATATTATACGTACAAGGACTGCAAACGAAAGCCAAGAAACTAAAAGTAGAAATAGCAGAGTTTGAGTCATCAATTAATCAAAGTGGACTATTTCAAAATGCCAAGAAAATGAATTTCACAAGCTATTATCCAGCAATCAAGAGGATAACAAAGGTTTGTTTTTACTAAAACCAAAAACTTGTTAATTACTTATTTAATACTTACCAAAAACATAAATAAATAAATGGTATTGCAGATGGACATTAATCAAGTAGAAGAAAAAGGATTTTACGTGAGATTAATTTGCAACAAAGGGCGACAAATTGCAGCTTCTCTTTTCAAAGCTCTTGAGTCTCTCACTGGATTCAATGTTCAAACTTCCAACTTGGCTACTTCTACCAATGATTACATTTTCACCTTTACTCTTAATGTAAGTTACCAAACTTATTATTGTTTCGATTAGTTTGTCTTACTTTTCCGTTTTCTTCTTAAAAAATGTCTCTTATAAGTATTTAGTTTCAACTTTCCATTTGATATATTTAAGATCTCAAAATTAAAGAATATTTTGATACATTTTAGATATCTTTAGTTTAAGCTACGAGATTCAAAAGTGTTGCTTTATTTTCTTGAATTCAATATGTCAAGTCAAAATAAGATAAATAAATTGAACGAAGAAAGTATTAGTTAATTATCAATTCATTTACACCTATCGTTTATTGGAAATTTATGTATAGTGATCTTTTGTCTCTTTTTTTTTTCTTTTCTTTTTGTGTGTAAATGGATATGCAGGTGAGAGAATGTCATGAGGTGGACATAAACTTTGGCAATTTGAAGCTATGGATAGCTAGTGCTTTTCTTAATCAAGGATTTGACTTCGAGACATCTTCATTGGTCTAATGTCACGTCATTGTAACTTTCCAAAATATTGAACTCATCAAAGCATGACAAATGTCATTGAGCATCGATGATCGTTTGTAACTTTTAAATTAAAACCACGTGTTCTAGCAATGGTGCGTTGTCGTTCACATACATGCATATGATTAAACTAATCATTTCTTAGATTTAATTTGTTTTTATCATTTAACTTGTTGTTTAGTACTCATGATCCCAACTAAACGGGAGTTTTACTTAATGAAGGAACACTTTTTTTTTTTATCATCATGACTTTATTCTTCCTAATCTTCAAAACAACAATTGATTGACAAATAGATAATGAGGAAATGAAGGTCACTCATATCCATCAAGTCCTCCCGGCTGACCTAGAATTTGAAGTTGTGAAGCTATTAAATTTTAAATTAATAATATTTATTACATATTAAATGAACTTCTTACTATAAGTATAATGTTTAGATAATTATTGAGTTCGATCACCCTCATTCTTCAATTATATTGAGTTCGATCGAGAATCCATACCTCAACGTGCATAGTCGATTTTCTTGTTTGGTAGCATGAGCTTGCAAAGCCAATAAGTAAGGAATGCTGCCAAAATAGTCTCATCTCTAGTGACTCTTCCACATCTAGCTCGCCAAAGGGAGCATTCTCCTCCTCAGTCCGAGGTAGGAAGTCTAATCAATATGTCTAGAAGGATTATGGTTCAACCTTGGCTTCGTGGCTCGTACCTTTGACACCTTTTACGGAGGCTTGGCATATATATTAGGTCCTCTTAAGTCTTAACCAGAACTTTACCTAGTCATGGATAACCTCACGGAGATAAGCTTTCGCTAATCTATAGAAGGCCAAAAATAAATATAAGCAACTTGTGGGAAGAAACAATTTTCCTTTAATATCCATATGTGTGTCAATTCCTTCACTGAGGGAACGCTTCGTCATAAAAGAACCCTTGTACAGGAAGACCTCCAATCGCCTGTCAGTCTCAAAGTAATATGAATGTCTCTCTAATGAAAGTATAAAGTATGTCGGTAGATGGACACCAAAGCTCACAAAAAGCATAGAGTACACATTGTCGTCATAGTCAAACGCGAACAAAGAAAGTAGACATAACATTTGTGAAAATCTAAGCTAAAGACCTCAATTCACCATTGAAGGTTCTGGAAGAAAACTGAATCAAAAAAGAGGAAGAAGAATTTTTTATTTCATCATATCGTGAGTGTTACACTTGTGCCTTATTTATAAACTTACATTTCAAATTCAATTCATCCGAAATGCATTTTCTAACTAACTTTTATCAACCATCCAATTACAACTAATTACCCTTTTAACCCACTAACTGATTAATTCCTTACTAACTACTTCTAAATAGTAATAACCAACTGTGTACAGGAATAACAGAAAATGGGAATTCAACACTCCCTCTCAAGCTGAAGGGTGAAGGATGTTAAGCACACCTAGCTTGCCTAACAAGTGCAAGTGTTGAGTATGACTCAACCCTTTGGTTAGCAAATCAGCTATTTGTTGTTGTTGATGCATGTTTTAACGTTTATCAAATACACTTCATCCAATTCTAAGTGCAAACGATCGCGCTCCCCGGCAGCGGCACCATATTTGATTAATTATTTTAACGTTTATCAAATACATTTCATCCAATTCTAAGTGCAAACGATCGTTAAGCAATATAAACCCCAATAAATGAGTTGGGGTCGAACCCACAGGGAGCGGTACATGTCCAAATTCAATCAAGAAGTAAAAATGTGATCTAGCTAGTTAGAGGAATAGACATTATCGGAAAAGGCATGAAATAAATCAAAAGAGGTGACATGAATATCAGATGGGGGGATTTTGTTTGCAATTATCAATTACAACGCAGTCACAAACAATTTGAAATAACAATAAGGAGAGGAATTCTCGGGATGTG
The DNA here is from genome assembly GCF_000226075.1 of Solanum tuberosum. Classification (NCBI taxonomy): domain Eukaryota; kingdom Viridiplantae; phylum Streptophyta; class Magnoliopsida; order Solanales; family Solanaceae; genus Solanum; species Solanum tuberosum. The sequence continues at coordinate 2,635,503 of NW_006238931.1, read as the reverse complement.
ATCGATTATAGGCAAATTTTGATATATGGGTAATTGAAACTACTAGTAAACAACTACAAATCAGTGGGTAGGCTAGACTATAAGGGAGATAGCTTTCTCTCGAACAACTATCCTGAATCAGGTGATTTCTTTCGAACATCAACGAGCATAACAATGAAGAACAATCCACACCTTACTTCATCCACTCTCTCGAGCTAGATAGGTAGGATTGGGTTTAAGATTCACTCTCTCGAGCTGAACCTAACTCAACCCAATACCTACAAACCATTAATCAATAGCCTTGGTTCTAAAACCTCTCTCTCGAGCAAGCTAAGAACACAAAATTAGAACAACATTTGTAACTACAATTTGTAAATTAAACCACAACTAATGATTAAACCCACTTCAATATAGCATTTAAACTAGTAATTAACAATACCCATAAACTAATTCAAACCCATAATCACATGATCAGACCCCAAGAATTGGGGTTTTAACCAAACATCATAAAAAGGTAAAAACGGTTACCAAATCGATTAGCCATCAACTGGGTAAGAGAAATTAAGTCTTTACAATGCTCAAAATAGAAGAAAATCAGTAACCCACTTGCAAAATCTCCGAATTGAATCTCCAAAAACCTTCAAGTCTACTGAGAAACTATTCTAAAATGGTAGTCAGCTAAAATCTGGAAAAGAGAGCTCTTAAATTAACAGTTCAAAATTCAATTTTTAGTTGCCAAAAATTAGCCACGAAGGGCCATTAGGCGAGGTAAGTCGGGTTCGCCGAGTGGTTCGGCGAACCGCCCATTGCTCTCTTTTATCGCCTTTTTGCATTGGCTTACAGCATCCTCAAGTTCTGTAACTTTAGGCGATCACTCTTGTCATCACGGAACTGATCGGCGATTCGCCGACTGCCCCTTTTTTATCGCCGACTTGGTTTTTTCCCTTAGGGCTGACACAGTGGAACTTTAGGCGGCCAAAATAGCCACTCGGCGATTCGCCAATTGCTCTTGGGAATCATCAGGCTCTCCTTTGTTCACCTCTTCAGTTAGTTTTGTTCCTTTTTGCCTGTTAGTGCCCATACTTTACTCCTCAATCCATATACCTGAAAATCAAGGCTTTAACATCAGTTTATGGCACAAATTAAGCATTTGAGTACACTAAAACTATATAAACAAAACCCCAAATGAGTCCAAATCTCAAACTCATCAACACCCCCAACTTAAACTTTTGTTTGTCCTCAAGTAAAACTCAAGATCAACAGTTCAAAAGGATGTCTCAAACAGTGCTGCATAAAACTTAATATGAATGCACACAACAAGGTTCAACTTACTCATGTAATGATCAATGGTGCACTCAAAGATTCAACTTGTGACTCACCATTATCAAAGATGCTCAAGTTCACAATACTTGCTTCAAATGCAAGTTCAACCTCAACAAAGGTACTCAAATGCCCTCACAACAAAGATGATTTCATATTCACACAAAATTCCTCAACAATTTAGAGTTCCGAAATCACATACGACTCTCACACTCACAAAGATGAACACATGCATGATTTCACCCATAGGTTTGCCCTTATTTTCTAATCAACATTCGCGACAGCTCACTCAATATCACAAAGATCTTTTCACGGCTTGTAACGGGGCTGAGTGTTAAGGTATGGTCATTTAGGCTTAGTGGATTCTACCTTCATGAAGTGCGGTCTGAACATCACTTTCTTCCTTTTCTTTAACATTTTAATCATGCTCATAATCCACCCCATTATCCAACTTCATATGAATTACCGGACACCCCATTTCTTTTGCAACTTCCACTACTTTATTTCACAACTTTTTCATTCTTTTTCTTTGCTTTATTCTTTTCTCTTTTTTTTACATGGAGGGGTTCCATCTTTTTCAAAACCATTACTCAAAGGGAGATTTTTCACATTTCTTGACTTTCCTTCTCTTTTCACCACACCCCCAACTTAGGCTTTTAGACTAAGTTGTCTATTCAAACAAACTACACTTCATGAAAGTTATGGGTGAATGGATAAAGAGAGGTCACAATTGTTCAAGCTTCTTCCAAGAAAAGGGTAAGGCTCAAGAGGGTTCAAGCAAGATTCACACATCTCACAAGGTTGGCCACACAAGAGGTATATTGTCAAATTGGTTTCACTCTTCAAAATTATTGCCTAAGATCATTTCAAGTGCTTGCATCACTCAATCAATTGGACCAACGGGGAAAATTCTAGGTGTCATCACACACAATATTCAAACTAATCTCATCACACAAGGCATTGCCACCAATATCAAAGTAATCTAATGGGCTAGGTGCCCCATCCTTAGAAACATAGACTGGGAGAGCGGGGTCTAGATGTAGTAGTACTAGTTGCAGATCTAGGGGGTGGGGTGCAGCATAAGAACTCGGAGTCTCAGAGGGAACAGAGCTAGAAGTACCTGAAGGCTCAGTGACCGGAGTAGGCAATCCTGCCTGTGCAGGTAATGTCTCAATATCAATCTTCGAGGACATGTCCACCGGAGATGCTCTCCTTCTTTCAGCCTCATCCTTCAAGTACTCGGCCTCAATACGCCGGATGTCAGTAGAGGAGGTAGGAGTCACTTCCACATCCGCCTTCTCATCTCGCGGAACACGGGCCCGTCTGCATAGCTTGGTGATCAACACCGGAAATGGAAGAAATTTATGGGGCTGCGTGGCCCTCATGGCCATCTCTTGCCTAATTATCACACATAAATTGAGTTTCTTCGTAGCGATAATAGATCCAAGACAGGCCGCCTTTGTGTGGCAGAGGCTAGACTCATTCTGGGTTGGCATGATTGTGCTACTAATAAACTCGAACCAATACCTCGCTGCCACAGTGAGGTTTTTCTTCTCTATTGGCACTCCGACCTCAATCCACCTAGGAGTATGGTCAGAAAAAAGTGGGGACAACCAACTTTTTATATCCTCCAATGCCATTTTCTTGATCATACTTTGGTAATCATCTCCAAAATTGTAAGCGCGTTCCAAGATGGCGTTTATATTATCACTATCACATTTTACCTTCTTCCCCCAGACAACCACATAGTCCACTGGTTTGAAGGTAGTGGCCTTCCTCTTTCCTTAAGGTGTCAAAGATCCGTAGGCTGAGTAAAACTCCCGGACCCAATTAGGAATGGAGGGACCCCGGGCTTTTTTGAAGGCTGGAACTTGTGGGACTTAAGGGTGCTCCATATCTCTAGATATTTGTCCACCACACCATCTGTGGACAACCTCTTCTCCCCAATGATAGTCCTCGTTCCCTCGACCTTTAGTCTGTTGCGAGACCATGGATGAGGACTCTATACAGGTGGTGTTGGAACCACAGTTTGATGTGAAGTTGGGAGAAAAGTCTGAGCTGAAGCTGGAGGAGAAGGAGAAGTCTGGGCACTTGGATCCTAGACAAATCATGAATACCCTTGGAGCAAATTTCTGCTCTCTGGGAAAGTAGAAGCTGGTCATCCTCAGGCTCAGAGATTGAGGCCTGAGAATCTTGGGTTTCTCCCTCGTTGTCTGATGAGGTAAGGTGAGTCACGTAGACTCACTCACTGTCGGAGCTGACCTCCGGTGACTCAACCACTAGAGCTTTGCCCTTTCCTTTGCCTTTCCCTTGGATGCCGCTGAATCCTCATTTATAATGATTCATTTTGCCCGCTTATGGGGCGGCATGTCTATTCCTGACACTTTGGGTCTAGCCATATCTGCAAAACACATAGAAATGTGTTAGAAATAATTCAAGAAAATTACAGAGTTTAAGTTGCAGAAAGACTCGCCGAACCATTCACCGAGTCACTTAGGCGAGCCAGATCGGGCTCGCCGAAAGTACCAGCATGAAATTTTCCAAAATCAAGGCATGTCGGCGATGTTCAGGGCCATTCAGCGAATCGCCGATACCAATCGGTGAGTTTGGACTAGCCCGCCGAGTATTATAGTGTTATTTTAAGGGTTATGGGCACAGAATGGGCGATTAAAGGAACCTTTCGGCGAGCTCAAGCTTCCCGCCGAAAGTTACAGAATAACTTAGCTAAAAAATTAAATTAAGGGCGATCAAAGGCGGACTTTGGCGAATCGCCAAACCACTCGGCGAGCTCATGCAGCTCGCCAAACGGCCCAACATGCCAGTTTTCAACCCTGATTCCCAAAATCAACCCCGTAGTCCCAGAATTCAAAATCAAACACAAACATCATGCAATTAGAGGTAGACCCATACGACTCATTTCCAATTCCGAGCATGAGATCACATAAAAATGCGGGAACAAAAGTAAGATATAGAAGATTAACTAATGGGTGAGAGAGTACGAGAGTTGAAAATGAGAAAATATGAAAGATTTTGAAATTTTAAACCGTTTGGCCTTTAAAACCTTTCAGTTCACGGCTCCATCGATGGAGTAAGTCGTGCTCGCCGACCCACTTGGTGATGTTCCGAGTGGTACTTTACCTCGCCGAGTTTTACAGGACCTCCAGGAAATTTGGAGGTTCGAACGGTGGACAAAATCGGGCTCACCGACCTGTTCAGCGAGTCACCGATTAGATCTTTAGCCCACCGAGTTTTACAAATTTCCATTTCAAGCTTGGTGGGTCCAATGGCGGTCCAAGTCGAACTCGCCGACCTGTTTAGCGTGTTGCCAACTGGACTTTTGGCTCGCCAAACTGCCCACTTTCCAACACTCTTCACTTTTCAACCTGTACAATCAACACCCGTTATTCAAAATAAAAACTAAAGCATTAAAAACTTGGGTTGCCTCCCAAGAAGTGCCTTAGTTAACGTCGTGGAACGATGAGGATACCAAATCAAGCTTCATTTTTGGGGTTCGCAAATGTGTCACTAGGCAACCCCCCTTGTTGTCTTGGATTCAAATGCGAAGAAATTTGACCCATTTGGGTCTCCATCTGCTTAATAGAGACTGAGTGAGAGGTCACCGTCTGGTTGAGAGTTGAGACATCCTTTTTCATCTCTTTCAACACTTTGTCCGACCCTTCAACTTTGTTGAGAATGCGTGAGAGCATATCTTCTATATGGCAACCTTCAGATTCCTTGGGATTTTGATGCTCATCGGGAAGGACATACCTATCTTTGTCACCCTCCCTTTCCTTCCAAGTGGCGTTACGATCACGCCAATCTCTGTCACGGTCTCTCCAGCCCTCATCTCTATTCCAACCTTGACTTCCACCCGATCTTGGGTATTTTTCACGATAACCTACTCCTTGATTGGCTAGGAATTGCACTTCCTCATTGTACATCGCATCAAATTGTGCTTCTGTCACGACCCAAGGGTACCCCCTAGGTGTAACATGGAGTACTTGACCCCGAAGGGGTCTCATACAAGACCTTAGAATATCATAACATAAAATAATTGAAAAGTACAAAAATTTTAAAAACTTTTATCCATACAATCAAAAACTTTCATAAAATACAAGCGGAAGTCTTTACTACACTTTTATCTCAAACCATCTAATACAACTTTAGAATAAACTCTTGGGACACAGTCCATACAGTAGTCTCAACATGAAATAGAAGACATAAAGGAAATTAAGGATGTTGTCCTCGAAGCTATGAGGACTCACCAATTATTCAACTCATTGCAACTTCTAGAAACTTATCTCCAAGAGTAGAACTCAATCTCCAAATCCTACATTTGATGAGAATGTAGGCAAAGTATGTGTTAGTACAAAATGTACTAAATATGTTAGCTAGCATAATCATAGGATCATAAGACAAGAGTTAGTCAATATAAGACATAACCCAAAATCATATGAAATACTTCACGGAAGATCAACTATAAGCATAAGAGACAATATCAAAATCATAAGAGAAGTCTCCAACATAAACATCATATAAGCCTTACTCAACTGTTAGGCATTCATATCATAAAAGGACTATTCTCAAGTAACCTCAAAGCATACTTGTGCAATGCATGAAAAGCATCCCACAATACAATCCAAGCTAAGCACCCCTTTTTGGTCACCTTAATCATAGTCTACATGCATAGAAGAGTCTTAGGATTTCATATCATAAGAGTGATATACCCCTAAGAAACCTCAAAGCACACTTGTGCAATGCATGAAGGGCATCCCATAATACCATTCACACTAAGCATAACCTTGAAGTCACTATATGCATACTTACCATTCATTTGGTCTCATTCTTTAGCTTACTTCATATGTACAAGGGAACTATCACCTTAGGTCAAGCATATCATGGAAGGCAACTATAGCAACAACCCAAGCTAAGTCTACACTATATAAGAGACATATCATAAGTAGCTTCAAGTCATACTTGTGCAATGTATGAATAGCATCCCATACTACTATCCACACTAAGTACTACTTTAGGCTATCATACTCAAATGACTACTATTTATCATTCTAGACTACCAAAGAATAGCACTCTATTAAGCTAGACCAAGCTAATCATCTTGCTAACATATCTATATTATGCTAATCTAACTACCTTGGAAGGTACAATATCATGCAAGTACAAACTATTCTAGGAAGGGTACAAGTGTTCCATCCTAGCTACCATGAAGTACTCTTAGACCAACTAAGTCATGCTACCCTTACAAGCACCCTAAGATGCTAGTATAAGCTACCCTTAGGAGAGTATGATGTCTCAATCCTAAGCTTCCCATAGGAGAGTATGTGTCCTCTATCCTAAGCTACCATGAAATGGTCTTGGCCTAACCAAGTTATGCTACCCTTGAAGGCATCCTAAGAATGCTAGTTCAAGCTACCAATAGGAGAGTATAAATCCTCAATCCTAGGCTACCATGACTATCCCTAACTCAATCTACTCTTGACATGAATCTTACAATGCTAAGTCAAGCTACCCTTAGGAGAGTATAGGTCCTTAATCCTAAGCTAACAACCTTAGTCTTGTCTTACCAAGCCAAGCCATACATGAAGGGGACATATGCCACAACTTCAAGCTATTCTAATCTAACATGCTTTGATTCATTTTAGGTGATTAGATTTTCAACCAAGAATCGTTCTATGTGAGAAGACCTTTCACAGTCTATATATATATTTCAAGACATTCTAGTCACAAGTTTCTTCTTTAAGCAAGTTCTAATTGTAATTCATCATATAGCCCCAATCTAGATCCTTACTTATCATGGTCCATCATATATGTTATATTCTAATTCAACCCATGTACATATGTTTCTAACTTTGGACAATTACTACTTAAAGCATTGATTCTAGAAGATCACCTAAGAACCTTCAATTTTATCTTTAATGACAATAACCCACATAATTCAAATTCATCAATTTGTCTAGGGTTTACCATAGAAATCACATAAATTCATCATAATATCATAATTAGGTACTAAATCAAACATAATTGGGTATTTGAGAGAAATATTTGAGAGAAGACTTATTTTGGGGATTTGATTTTGGTCTTGTGAAAAGTGACTTAAATGGGTAGTTAAAAGCTTAAAATATCTTATATAGGGGTTTCAAGACTAGGTAAAATGACCCCATCCAATAACTCCCACGTTTGACCCCATCTTAAGTTCTCCACTTGGCAGCCTACTGTCCAAGCTTTACGAGAGGCACCACGGGTCGTGGTCCTCACCACTGACCATGGTCCTGCTCGTGGTCTTGGACCAGTAGCTAGGCTTTTGAGCCTTGCCCTCCAAAAACCTAAGGTATGACCACGAGACCTCCCACGATCCGTGGTCAAGACAACGGGTCGTGGTCCCTTAGGCAGTAAGTAGGCCTCAAGGTCTTACCTCTTACAAACCTAAGGAGACTTCACAGTCCCCTTCACGAACCGTGGTCAATACCACTGGTCATGAAGGTGGTCGTGGTATTTGGGCAGTGCTTGGCCAAGGTTGGGGTAGCCTTGGCCTTTGGCTTAGGCTTTGACCCTTTTGCCTTGGTCCTTGCCCTTGCTACCCTCAACCAAACCTTAGATGGTCTTCTAAAATTATAGGGAGTAACACGTGCCTTGAAGTTTGACCCCTAAACCCCTCATTCTATGTACGGGAAGTCTTATCTACGACTCTAACCCTCAACATCAAACTCTAGAACCCTAGATTGAGGCTCTAGTTAGGTTTACTAGTTTCCGGGGTATTACAATATCTCCCCCTTTGGAACATTCGTCCCCAAATGACATTTCTAAACACTTCTTAAAGGAAACAACTCTAGACTAGCAGCCCAACATGCATGCACTACATCTAAATGCACACAACCAAGGAAGAAAACTTCAATTCCGAGCTAAACACATTCAATGCAACACAAGGGAGAAGGAATTACATCTAACAACCCAAAATGCATGAAATTCTATATCTACTCATTTTCAAGAAGGAACTAACATCCTCTAGCTAAAGCATGCTCAGATACACTCATGGAGCCTAAATGCAAATTACTCTAAAAAAACATTTAGTCAAGGAGGAATCTTTCAACTCCAAACTAAGGCATGCTCATTAACTCGTCTCATGAAGTCTATATGCAATTTGACTCAAATGCACTACAACATGAGGAAAACAATGCATATAAGTCATTTCTAACAAGACCTAAGCATTTTCATGAACATGCATATAAGGAACTCATAGCAACACATAATCACACAATAACCTTACTAGATAGACACACTATCTCCCCCTTGGGAGTAAGCCTACACAAGCTCTTTCAAAAATCAATCATACTAAAGACAACTTCAAAGTCCAACATAACAAGTTACATACCGAAATCTAATAAAGCACGAAACACATACCGAAAGGGACATGAGGAGATCACTCTTGATCTTCTTTAGATTGGAGAGCATAAAATCTATTTTTCTTTTGAGCATTCTCATCCGGACCACTAGTAATAACTTGATTACCCTCTCTTCTTGTAGCCTTTGCCTTTGGACAATCTTTCATCATGTGGCCACTCTTACCACAACTAAAACAACCTTCTCTACCGGCCAAACACCTACCCTCATGCCTCTTACCACACCTAGAACAAGTGGGCCATAGGGACTCATTACGTATCCCTTTGTGGCCTAGGGGTAGACACCCTATCATCCTTATGCTTAGGAGCATTAGCAAATCCTTGTCCGAAAAACTTTTGTCGATTCCTAGAACGACCATGTCCATCGGAACCATCATGAAATGACTTCATTATCCATCCTAGAGCTCTTTTTCTCCCTAGCCTTCTCCTTCTTGAGTTTTGACTCTTCCATTTGTTGGGCAAACACCATGAGGCGTGAGATATACATATCATGAACAAGCATTGCCGTACGACATTCTTCTTCTACTATATCAGACACCCCCATCATAAGCCTACACATCATATGCCTTTGATTTACTACCAAGGATGGATCATACTTAGACAAAATAGTAAATTTTAAGGCATACTCTTTAATACTCATGTTACCTTGCTTAAGATTGACGAACTCTTCCATCTTCCCTCAACTCTCGGGGAAAGAACCTATCAAGAAAGCCAGCTTAAATGCTTCCCACTCTATAGGACCCTCTTCTACCAACCTAGCATCTTTCCATTGCTCATACCATATTTGCGTAACATATTTCAATTGATAGGCGGCTAGCTTCGCTTTCTCTATCGAAGTCACTCTCATGATAGCTAACATCTTATAAACCTCATCTATGAACCCATTCAGATCCTCTTCCACCTTGGAGCCACTAAAATCTGGAGGGTTCATCCTTAAAAACTTTCTTACCCTAGAAGCAGCCATCCCCCTTATTGAGTTTGTCGGAGCCACAACCTCTCTATTGGCTTGCGTCATCAAGGCTTGAGCGAACAATTGCATAGAAGCCCTAAACTCCACAAGAGTGACATTATCAACTGAAGGGTCATTTGGAGCTTGAGGAGGAGCTTGGTGTGGAACTTGGAGAGGAACCTCTTGGTGCACATTGCCTTTCTCTTCACTCCTATCATTTGCCTTTGTATTTGACATACCCTAAAAATCAACGGGCACCAATTAGAAGAAGGGCCTAATAAAGCCAAACTCTATGGCACAACTTAGAGAATGAAGAAGTGAGATTTCCTAAGCATCCAATAGCCTCCTATTCATAACTGTGGCGCACTTCACATTTGTAAACAAGACTCTACTAGACGTGGTTTGAGACAGTCCTAGAACCATTCTAAACCTTATGTTCAGATACCAAGTTTGTCATGACCCAAGGGTACCCCCTAGGTGTAATATTGTGTACTTCACCCCGAAGGGGTCTCATTCAAGACCTTAACATATCATAACATAAGATAATAGAAAAGTTTGGAAAACTTGAAAACTTTTATCCATACAATGGAAAACTTTCATAAAATGCAAGCGGAAGTCTTTACTACACTTTTGTCTCAAACCATCTAATACATCTTTAGAATAAACTCTTGGGACACAGCCCATACAATAGTCTCAACATGAAATAGAAGACATAAAGGAAATAAAGGGTGTTGTCCTCAAAGCTATAAAGACTACCAATTCTTCAACTCCTTGCAACTTCTAGAAACTTATCTCCAAGAGTAGAACTCAATCTCCAAACCCTATATTTGATGAGATTGTAGGCAAAGTATGTGTTGGTAAAAAATGTACTAAATATGTTAGCTAGCATAATCATAACAACATAAGACAAGGGTTAGTCAATATAAGACATAATCCAAAATCATATAAATACTTCATGGAACATCAACTATAAGCAGAAGACACAATATTAAAATCACAAGAGAAGTCTCCAACATAAACATCATATAAGCCTTACTCAACTTTTAGCCATTCATATCATAAAAGGACTAAAATCAAGTAACCTCAAAGCATACTTGTGCAATGCATAAATAACATCCCATAATACCATCCAAGCTAAACACCCCTTTTTGGTCACCTTAATCATAGTCTACATGCATAGAAGAGTCTTAGGCTTTCATATCATAAGAGTGCTATACCCCTAAGAAACATCAAAGAACACTTGTGCAATGCATGAAGGGCATCCCATAATACCATTCATACTAAGCATAACCTTGAGGTCACCATATGCATACCTACCATTTATTTGGTCTCATTCTTTAGCATACTTCATATAGACAAGGGAACTATCACCTTAGGTCAAGCATATCATGGGAGGCAACTATAGCAGCAACCCAAGCTAAATCTACACTCTATAAGAGACATATCATAAGTAACTTCAAGTCATACTTGTGCAATGTATGAATAGCATCCCATACTACTATCCACACTAAGTAATACTTTAGGCTATCATACTCAAATGACTACTATTTATCATTCTAGACTACCTAAGAATAATACCCTATTAGGCTAGACCAAGCTAATCATCTTGCTAACATAACAATATTATGCTAAGCTAACTACCTTGGAAGGTACACTATCATAATAGTCCAAGCTATTCTAAGAAGGGTACAAGTGTTCCATCCTAGCTACCATGAAGTACTCTTAGACCAACTAACTCATGCTACCCTTACAAGCACCTTAAGATGCTAGTGTAAGCTACCCTTAGGAGAGTATGATGTCTCAATCATAAGATACCCTTAGGAGAGTATGTGTCCTCTATCCTAAGCTACCATGAAATGGTCTTGGCCTAACCAAGTCATGCTACCCTTGAAGGCATCCTAAGAATGCTAGTTCAAGCTACCAATAGGAGAGTATAAATCCTCAATCCTAGGCTACCATGACTATCCCTAACTCAATCTACTCTTGACATGAATCTTACAATGCTAAGTCAAGCTACCCTTAGGAGAGTATAGGTCCTTAATCCTAAGCTAACAACCTTGGTCTTGTCTTACCAAGCCAAGCCATACATGAAGGGGACATATGCCACAACTTCAAGCTATTCTAATATAACATGCTTTGATTCATTTTAGGTGATTAGATTTTCAACCAAGAATCATTCTATGTGAAAAGACCTTTCACAGTCTATATATATATTTCAATACATTCTAGTCACAAGCTTCTTCTTTAAGCAAGTTCTAATTGTAATTCATCATATAGCCCCAATCTAGATCATTATGCATCATGGTCCATCATATATGTTCTAATCTAATTCAATCCATGTACATATGTTTCTAACCTTAGACAATTACTACTTAAAGCATTGAATCTAGAAGATCACCTAAGAACCTTCAATTTTACCTTTTATGGCAATAACCCACTTAATTGAACTTCATCAATTAATCTAGGGTTTTACCATAGAAATCACATAAATTAATCATAATATAATAATTAGTTGCTAAATCAATCATAATTGGGTATTATCCACTCAATTGGAATCATTCCCATCACTACCCACAACATAGGAAGAAATCCTAGCTTAGATTAGGTTTTTTCTTCAAAATTGGGGGAAAACTAAGGGGAATATATGGGTGGAAGAACCCATAGATAAATTAGCTAACATACCTTAATTTAAAGCCCTAACACAAGCTTTCAACAATGGAGTTTTTGTTCTTGACCTAGGCTTCAAGCTCTATCTTCTTCTTCAAGTCTTGGGTTTTCTAGAGAGAGAAATATTTGAGTGAAGACTTAATTTGGGGATTTGATTTGGGTCTTGTGAAAATTGACTTAAATGGGTAGTTAAAAGCTTAAAATATCTTATATAGGGGTTTTAAGACCCCATCCAATAACTCCCACGTTTGGAATTTCCCATTAAGTCCTCCATTTGGCACCTACTGTACAAGCTTCACGAGAGGCACCAAGGGTCGTGGTCCTTACCACTGACCGTGGTCCTTCTCGAGGTCTTGGACTAGTAGCGACGCTTTTGAGCCTTTCCCTCCACATACCTAATGACCACGAGACCTCCCACGATCTGTGGTCAAGGCAACGGGTCGTGGTCCCTTAGGGAGTAGCTAGGCCTCAAGGCCTTGCCTCCCACAAACCTAAGGAGACTTCACGAGCCCATTCACGAACCATGGTCAAGACCACTGGTCGTGAAGGTGGTTGTGGTCTTTGGGAAGTGCTTGGCCAAGGTTGGGGCAGCCTTGGCCTTTGGCTTAGGCTTTGCCCCTTTTGCCTTAGCCCTTGCCCTTGCTACCCTCAACCAAACCTTAGATGGTCTTTTAAAATTACGGGGTGTAACACATGCCTTGATCTTTGACCCCTAAACCCCATTCTAAGTACGGGAAGTCTTATCTATGACTCTAACCCTCAACATCAAACTCTAGAACCCTAGATCGATGCTCTAGTTAGGTCTACTAGTTTTCGAGGTATTACAGCTTCATCGAGGTTTACTCCACCAACACACACAACATTAACACTTTTTGTATCAACACCCATGAAATTTGTAGCCAAGATATCCAGTTGAGTCATCATTTTGGCCATGTTTTGATCTCTCTCTTGATCCCTTTCAATCTGCTCTTTTGTTATTCTAAAATTGAGAGAAGAGACTTGGTCTTCACGGGTGTACCATGCTTGATTTATCTTGGTCATGCAATCAAGGAGTTGAGACGCTACTTCATAGGGTTGTTACATTATACCACCGGGAACGAGTTGATCAACAACTCATTTGTTCACTGAGTCAAGGCTCCTATAGAAGTATTGCAGCAACACATTATTTGGAAGTCCATGAGTTGGGCATTGCAGCACCAACTTATTAAACCTCAGCCACGTCTCATGGATTGGCTCACCTTCCAAGCATTTAAAACCTTGGATGCTATCCCTAAGAGTCATCATCTTTGATGGGGAAAAAATCGCACTTGAAATGCGGTAATAAGCTCGTCCCAAGAAGTGATGGAATCCCTTGGAAACTCAGTCAACCACTTACTAGCCTCGCCCATCAGAGAAAATGGGAACAACCTGAGATGGGCTGATTCTTGCGATATGCTCTTAAATGAGAATGGACCACAAACGTCCACGAAGCTTCGAATATGCTCATGGGGATCCTCATGAGCCATCCCCCCAAATAAACCTTTCAACTGTAGGAGCTGAAGCATTGTGCTAGTAATGTGAAAAATAGTGTTTCCTTCAGCCGGAGGTAGACGTATTGCCCCCACACCACCCAATGGAATTGGGTCATTGACGTTTGGGTCTGTTACATCATTTAGGTTTCCAACATCATCTTGGTGGCCCACTTGGCTACCATTACTTCCGTTAACACTCATCTCCTCTTCTGTTTAACACAAGCAACACAAAACCAAAAACTAAAATAAGTAGATTCAACTATAACTAAAAATATCACAATTCAACTTCACTAAAACAATTTAAAACAACACCACTCCCCGGTAGGGACGCCATTTTGATGCATGTTTTAATGTTTATCAAATACACTTCATCCAATTTTAAGATCAAACGATCGTTAAGCAATATAAAACCCAACAAATAAGTTGGGGTCGAACCACTAGGAGCGGTACGTGTCCAAATTCAATCAAGAAGTACAAGTGTGATCTAGATAGTTAGAGGAATAGACATTATCGGAAAAGGAATGAAATAAATCAAAATGGGTGACATGAATGTCAGATGGGGGGATTTTGTTTGCAATTATCAACTATAATGTAGTGACAAATAATTTGAAATAACAATAAGGAGAGGAGTTTTGGGATCTGATCGATTATAGGCAAATTTTGATATATGGGTAGTTGAAACTACTAGTAAACAACTACAAATGAGTAGGTAGGCTAGACTATAAGGGAGATAGCTTTCTCTCGAACAACTATCCTGAATCAGGTGATTTCTTTCGAACATCAACGAGCATAACAATGAAAAATAGCCCGCACCTTACTTCATCAACTCTCTCGAGCTAGATGGATAGGATTGGGTTTAGAATTCACTCTCTCGAGCTGAACCCAACTCAACCCAATACCTACAATCCATTAATCAATAGCCTTGGTTCTAAAACATCTCTCTCGAGCAAGCTAAGAACACAAAATTAGAACAACATTTGCAACTACTATTCGTAAATTAAACCATAACTAATGATTAAGCCCACTTCAATATAGCATTTAAACAAGTAATTAACAATACCCATACACTAATTCAACCCATAATCACATGATCACACCCTAAGAATTGGGGTTTTAGCCAAACATCATAAAAGGTAAAAACAGTTACCAAATCGATTAGCCATCAACTTGGTAAGAGCAATTAAGTCTTTACAATGCTCAAAATTGAATAAAATCAGTAACCCACTTGCAAAATCTTTGAATTGAATTGCCAAAAACCTTCAAGTCTACTGATAAACTATTCTAAAATGGTAGTCAGCTAAAATTTGGAAAAGAGAGCTCCTAAATAAACAGTTCAAAATTCAATTTATAGTTGCCAAAAATTAGCCATGAAGGGCCATTAGGCAAGGTAAGTTGGGTTCACTGACTGGTTCGGCGAACCGCCCATTGCTCTCTTTTATCGCCTTTTTTCATTGGCTTTTAGCATCCTCAAGTTTTGTAATTTTGGGCAATCACTCTTGTCATCGCGGAACTGATTGGAGATTCGTCGACTGCCCCTTTTATATCGCCGACTTAGTTTCTTCCCTCAGGTCTGGCACACTAGAACTTTAACCGGTCAAAATAGCCACTCGACGATTCGCTAAGTGCTCTTGGCGATCATCAAGCTCGCCTTTCTTCACCTCTTTAGTTAGTTTTGTTCCTTTTTGCCTGTTGGTGTCCTTGTTATGCTCCTCAATCCATATACCTGAAAATCAAGGCTTTAACATAAGTTTATGGCACAAATTAAGCATTTGAGGACACTAAAACTATATAAACAAAGCCCCAAATGAGTCCAAATCTCATACTCATCAGTTGTGTGTGCACATACACTGTTTGAATAACTCCAACCTTGACTTTGTCTCGAATGAAGTGGAAATCGATTTCAATGTGTTTGGTCCTTTCATGGAATACAGGGTTTGCTGCCAGATGAATTGCAGATTTGCTATCACTCATTACTGTGATTGGCATCTAAATAGACACATTAAGCTCTTTGAATAGCCCTATCAACCAAGTTAATTCTGCTACAACCTAAGCCATGCTTCTACACTCAGCTTTAACTGAGCTTCTAAATACTGTCTGTTGTTTTTTTTATTTCTATGACACTATAGACTCTCCAAACTTTACAATATACCCTGTTACTGACCTTCTAGTATCAAGGCATGCAGCCCAATCTGAATCACACCAACATGTCAATGTTGTGGTAGGTTGAGCCTTTAGCCAGATACCTTAGCCAATTGTTCCTTTCAAATACCTCACCACTCTAACAGTTGCTTCCCAATGAGACATTTTCAGATGTTGCATAAATTGACTAAGTGTCTGAACATCATAATTGATGTCAGGTCTTGTAATTGTAGCATACATTAGCTTACCTACCAACCTTTGATAAGCTGAACAATCTGTTAATATATCATCTCCATGTAATCCAGTGGCCTTATCAAATTCCACTGAGGTCAATCTCAAGTTGGATCCTAATGGAGTAACTGCTATTTTTGCACCACTTAAACATGTATAAGAAATCAGCTCTAACATATACTTCCTTTGATTCAGAATGATGCCATTCTTGGATCTTAACACCTCAATTCCTAAGAAATATTTAAGCTCTCCCAAATCTTTAAGTTTGAATTATTTATGCAATGTCTTTTTTGCTTCTTTGATCAGTGCCTCATTATCCCCAGTAATGAGTAAGTCATCAACATAGATCAAAATAATAACCATCCCCTCTAGATTCTTCAAGGTAAACAAGGAGTAATCATGAGAACTTTGAATAAAGCCTGCTGCTAATAAAGCGTTGGTGAGTTTGATGTTCCACTGTCTTGAAGCCTGCTTAAGGACATACAAGGACTTGATCAACTTGCAAAATTTAGTGGTCCCTGAGTTCTAAAACCTTCATTCATCTCCATATAAACCTCTTCATCCAAGTCTCCTTATAAAAAAACATTGTATAAATCCATTTGGTAAAGAGACCAGCCTTTTGAAACAGCTAAAGCAAAGACACATCTAACAGTAACTATTTTTGCAACTAGAGAAAATGTGTCATGGTAGTTTATTCCCTCTTGTTGACTATAGCCCTTGGCTAAAATCCTGGCCTTGAACCTTTCCACCTCACCATTATCTTGATACTTAATCTTGTAGATCCACTTAGAACCAACTGTATGCTTGTCTTTAGGCAAATCAACTACCATCCAGGTTTTGTTGTCTTCAAGTGCCTTGATTTCAAGCTTCATAGCATGAATCCATCTATCATCTCTACTAGCTTGTTTAAAGGTCTGAGGTTCTACTAAGGTTGAAAACGTGGCAAGATAGCTGTGATACTTTGAGGACACATGAGTATAACTGAGATGATTAGCAATGGGGTACCTACTGTTGTGTCCCATTGTAAGGGTTGAGTAATCTTTCATCCACATAGGTGGTATAGTTGTCCTAGTAGACATCCTAGCAGAGCTTGCAGGTGGTTGGACATCTATTGAATTAGCTATGTCAACTGAGGTGTCAATGTTGGGCAATATCTATGCAGGGACTTCACCAATGTTTGCAGCAACATGAACAATAATTGGACAAACCTCAGGTACTACCACTTCCAGAAAAGCAAAATCTTCAAAACATTCAGGTAACACACTTGTGACAGGTTCTTTAGGAAGTTGTGGAGAGGCAAAGGGAAATATATGATCTTAAAAAACAACATCTCTATTGACTAGATGTTTGTTTGTGTGTAAGTCCAATAACAAGTATCCCTTTTGTGTTTCGGAGTACCCCATCAGGACAACAAACTTTGCCCTTTCTGAGAACTTGTCACTCATTGGAATAACTGATGCATAGACAAGACATCCTATGACTCTTAAATGACCAAGTTTGGGGGATTTTGAGAACATCATCTTATATGGACTCTAGCCACCATTAAGGGCTGATGATGGTAATTTGTTGATGAGAAATATTGTTGCTATGACACAAAGGCCCCAATATATGAGGGGCATGCAGGACTGGAATCTGATTGCCCTAGCTACATTTAAAATATGTATGTGTCTCCTCTCTACCACACCATTTTTCTGTGGTGTGTGAGGACAACTACTCTGATATGAGATGCCTAAATTCAGGAGCAACTCCTTGCACTAGGAGTTGAAGAACTCTTTCCCATTGTCTGACCTTACTGTCTTTATGATGTGACCAAATTGATTCTTAATCATAAAGAAGAAATTCTTTATGGCTACATTTGTTTCAGATTTAAGCTGCAGTAAATGAATCTATGTATATCTACTATAATCATCAACAAGTGTCAGGAAGTAATGCTTCTTATCAAATGCGGGAATCTTATATGGTCCCCATAGGTCCATGTGTACAAGTTAAAATGACATGTATGCTTTGGAATTACTAATAGAAAATGACAATCTAGTCTGCTTAGCTAGAGGGAAGACTGAACAACTATTCAGTAGTTCAACATCCTTATTACTATACAGTAAATCTAAGCATTTCAAAATATGAGAAGAAGGATGGCCAAGTCTTCTATGCCATAGGCCAAAGTCCTGCAATGATACACCTGCAACTATTTTCTAATTGTTTTGAGTTCCACAATTGTTCTGTATCTCAGGTTCATTTCTGAGTATGTATAAACTTCCTTCCTCCCTACCAATCCCCTTCACCCTGCCACTGTAAAGGTCCTGGAAGACACAAAAATCAGGGTAAAAGGAAACAAAACATGAAAGTTCCCTGGTTATTTGTGACAGTGACAATAAGTTAAACTTAAAATCAGGAACACATAGCACATCCTTGACACTTTCATTATTAAATGGAGATATCTCTCATATGTGTGATATAGTGGCCTTATCACTTATAGGTAAGTTCACCTTGTCATGATGATAATAAATTGTGCATCTACTATTTGTTAACAAGTATTTATCTGTTGTTATATGATGAGAAGCCCCAGAATCTATTATCCAGCTATGTGAGCTAGCATTTGTTGAAAAATAATTAGCCATACCTGTCAAGTTGGCTTGCTTCATGTCCTTGTTGTCTTTCCCCAGCATGTTCATTATTTGCTTGTATTCTCTATCAGTGAATGCATGTCCTTTGGTAACAAAGGCACTATTTACATCATGACTGGTTGTTGCCACTTGAGTTTGATCTGGATGATCTTTTGAAATGTTGTTTGCTAGGTGATGTCCAGTCTGATCCCCAAAATTGCCATATCCATGATTTCCATGCCCTCCATAATGAGAGTTAGTTGGACTTGCCTTTGAGTTGTTAAAACCAGATTTCCTCCTGTTTTCTAGTCAGCTGGATAGCCAACTAGCTTGTAACAGTTCTCCTTAGTATGTCCAGTGTAGTGACAATATTCACATCTTTCCTTTGTAATTCTGATTTCCCTGATTATAGCTTTGTCCTCTGTTAACATTCATAGCAATTGTTTTTGGTATTGCATTAACAGTTGCCACACAAGTATTTTGTTGCCGAATCTCATCCTTTATAATCATAGCATAAACTTGATTAATGGATGGAGTAACACCTTTCAACAGAATTTGTCTCCTAGCCTGCTCATAAGACTCATTCAAACCATTGAGAAACTGAATCAATCTAAGCTGATA
Organism: Solanum tuberosum; assembly: GCF_000226075.1. NCBI lineage: Eukaryota > Viridiplantae > Streptophyta > Magnoliopsida > Solanales > Solanaceae > Solanum > Solanum tuberosum. Next base: position 2,616,068 of record NW_006238931.1, on the reverse strand, counting down.
GATGTGATCTGCATATTCTTTTGGTTTTGGATAAGCGCAACTAGGTGAAGGTACAAGTGCATCGAATGCACCCCAGAGATTCTTCAATTTAGTATAGTAAGTCGAGACACAGTCGGTACCTTGTGACAGTGTGTTGATCTCCCTATGTAGTTGATAAATCCTCATTCGATTGACCTTATAAAATATCTCTTTTAATTCTTCCCATACTGTATAGGCACTGGTAGCATAAACTATTCCACTCAGAAGATCCTCACTAACTACACTCATCAACCATGATAGAACTATTTCATTACAGGTTTCCATTGTTTATGCAATTCATCTCGATACAGAGATCTATTGCAAGCTCCCGTAACAAATCCATATTTCCTCTTCCCTAATAGAGCAATTCACATTGATCTACTCCATATCCCATAATTCTCAGGGTCAGTGAGTTTGATAGGAATCAAAGCCGCCCCTGAAGCATCTGATGGGCCTATATAGAGAAGATCATTATGATCTATTCTCGTAGTCTCCATTGTCGTCTTCTTTGTAACTTTGTTGCAATGAAACACTACTCTGATCTACCAGATAGGAAGCATCAGCTGCTTTGATACCATGTGAAAATCTAAGCTAAAGACCTCAATTCACCATTGAAGGTTCTAAAAGAAAATTGAATTAGAAAAGAGGAAGAATAATTTTTTATTTCATCATATCGTGAGTGTTACACTTTGATACGCTCAAATTACACCTCACTAAAGAAGTATAAGCGATCGTTATCAAGTAAAGAACCCAACTTGTAGGTTGGGGTCGATCCCACGAGGAAAATGGTTTAGATTTTACTTTAACCAACAAGTATATTCAATTAGCCAAAGTACTTCCAGAAACAAGGAATAAAAGGGGGGGATTTGTGAAATAAATTGTAAGAGTTCAGTAAGTAATCAATAAACAAAAGTCAATTTC
>NW_006238931.1:2613763-2613895 GCF_000226075.1 Solanum tuberosum | reverse complement strand
GGTTCCACACTTGGTCAGATTTCCCTGATTTGTCCGCTATGCCTTGCCTGCTGATCTACAGTCATAACCTACTGACCGTGAATGGACCTACGGTACGTAGATCACCCCCGTGAATGCCTTTCTTCTGCATTT
>NW_006238931.1:2613416-2613663 GCF_000226075.1 Solanum tuberosum | reverse complement strand
TATTTATAGAAAACAAATCCTAAATTAAAAGGGAAATAACAAATTAAAAAGTTTTGTTCAGGTACGCGTCTTCAATCCATGAGACCGACTTACGGACCGTCGATGGATCTATGATCCGTAAGTCCCTTCTGTCAGTCAGGATTTAGAAAATATTTGAGCTTCCAAAAATCAGCTTCTCTTAAGCAAACGACGGACCAACAGTACGGACTGTAGATCGATCTACGGTCCGTCAATCCCCTCCGTAGCT